>NC_083613.1:11885212-11902712 GCF_963584025.1 Labrus mixtus
TGTCTGTCAGAGCACCACCTCCCTTCATCAATGTAGGCGGCATGCAGCAGAAACACAAATCAGGACGCCGCAGACAGCGGGGGAGGAAGAGGAGAAACGTACTTGCCATCCACAGCAGCAACAACCTTACAGCTGAGCTCCTGCTCGTACAGCGCTCTCAGCATCCGCTCACGGCGGTCAGTTCTCCGCACCAGGTTGATCATGAACACCTGGGTACACACACACACACACACACACACACACACACACACAGAGCTCACACACACCTGCTGGGTTGTTGTGTTTGTGTGTTTAACGCAGTCATGTGATCTGAGAGTCAAACCTCATCAAAGCCGATCTTGTTGGGCTGCTTGGGAGGAAGAGACAGGAAGCTGGACGGCTCCAACGGAGGATTCTTCACTTGGGAGTCAAGTAACAGAGGAGGGTTACAAACAGGAAGTGATCACTCAGGGTTCCCAACATGTGGTTCAGGAACGCTCAAGCGCCCACATGAGAAGTCTGAGGACCTCCCAGGAGGAAGGGCACTTTAACTTTTTATATTCTACACACTCAGATGAAGCAGTGCAGCAGTGCAGCAGTGCTTCAGAGCGGGCGGGGTATTGACCTCACAATTCAATGTTTTAGATTTTTTGGGTCTCGTAGACTTACCCATGATCTCAAGCTGAGTGTGCAGGAAGCTCTCAGTCTCATCCTGAAGGGAAGCATGAGAACGCATGGGGACGGGGAAATACCCGTACGTTTCCTTGTTGCACACATACATCTGCACGTCTGAGGAGATAAAGGAGGGGGAGGAGACATACAGGAGACATTGAAAATCCTTGAAGGAAAATTAAACAAATACAAATGAAAAACAAAAAGCAGGAAACGAGACTCCTCTCGCCACCTTCATCTCACCGGCCATGCGAGCTGAGAAAGCAAAGACGATGACATCATCCAGTGCCCAGCTGTACTCTGGGTGTGGTGGATGAAAGGCCAGCTGACGGGAAGCCTCTTTCTGCAGGTCCAACAGGTAGGTGGAGTGGACCATCGGGACGGCGAAACAGCCACGCCGCTCCAGTTTACGAATGGGCATGTAGGCCGGCGTGCGCTTGTAGTAACCCTGCGGAGAGAGAACATAAACACTGTAAGACGACAGCGAGTTGCAAGTCTGATCAGAAACACAACCTTTAAATGAGGCATGTGACATCAGCTGTGAGACTTCTTACAGGTGTGAACGTGTTGCAGTACCTGTGACGTCATGCCGCACCAGAAGTTGGAGTACGCTGCTCTAGACTCCAGCATGGGCGCCACAATGGTTTTATTCTCTCTCATCAGTTTCCACAACACATCCTGATTGGTGAGCAGGTTGTCGCAGTCAGCCACCTGCAGACAAAGAGAAGGGTTATCAACGCTACATGTTCATCAGAGTCCTCCATACGTCTCTATAATGAGAATATTTGTCTTTCTATCAATGCTACGTGTAGTTGAACAGAATCTCAATGTGAACTAAAGAGTGGAGAAGAACATACTGGAGAACAGGAAACATAATGCAGCAGGTTCATTAGAGCACAGAGATGGTAGAGGTGGCGTGCAGACAGTCTATGGTCGTGCACTGAGATGCTTCTGAAGCGATAACGTACCAGGAGGTAGTCAGCCCAGACCTCACGGGCGGTCTCCAGCGCCGCCTGACGGAGCTTCATCACATGTTCATAACGCAGGTTGTTCCAGTGCTTAGACCCCACCTCATCTTCAAAGGCACTGAGACACACAGAGACACACACATTAGGTCACACACACACACACACACACACACACACACACACACACACACACACACACACACACACACACACACACACACACACACACACACACACACACACACACACACACACACACACACACACACACACACACACACACACACACACACACACACACACACACACACACACACACACACACACACACACACACACACACACACACACACACACACACACACACACACACACACACACACACACACACACACACACACACACACACACACACACACACACACACACACACACACACACACACCTGGACTCTTCATCAGGCCTCCACTCCACATAGTGATAGTCGTTCTGCACCTTGATGAGCCACTCTCTCAGGATGGCGGTGGTGTTATCGATGTTGTGATCTGTCGCCACCCTGTGGCCGGGGGAGACACAGCAGCTGTTAGGTCTACGCTCTTTTCACTGATCCAGTTTATTCTTTTATTTCTGTTATAGAGGCGACAAAAAAAACCTGAGGGCTGCAGGACACGACTGTTCAATCAAAAAAACATTAAATACAAATTCTGAGTCTGTTCTGCTGTCCACTGTCCTAATTTACTGGTTTAATGTGGGTGGACATGTCTCAGTAAAGGGTCAAAGGTCGTAGTGGACAGCAGACTCTACTGATGTGTTATGTGTCTAATGACTACCTTTCATTCATTGTCTGTTTCTTCTTTAGCTTTCACACTCTCCATGTCGGGACCAGAGAGGCCGAGGAGGGGCGGAGCCTGCTGTCTGTGTTATCATAACAGATCTGTGTGTGTGTGTGTGTGTGTGTGTGTGTGTGTGTGTGTGGGTGTGGGGGGGGGGAAAGAATGTGTCTCAGCCCCATCATGTAGCGTGAGTGACGGCCGGCGTGCTGCAGGTCGTTTCACATCTGTGTGTGGAACTTTAGCACCTCAGTGTCGTCCACACACCTTTATGTGAGTTCCTCCTGCTCTCTCACCGGCCCCCTCCCCCCATCCCCCCCGTCTGAATTAAGTTTGGATGATCAAAGGGTTATGGAGAGTAAATATTCGGGGCTGAAAGGATAAGAGCAGGCAGAGAGATGACAACAGAAGATTAATGGGTTGATAATATTCATGCTGCATGTCGCTGCACACACACCATCAGGCAGGCTGCATGTGTGTCTCATGTGCTCCATCTGTCAGAGGGAAAGCTGCAGGTATCGACAGGTGCCTCGCTTCATATCTCTCACGCTGCATTTTAAACATTTATATAATTTCTTTCTCTGAGGGAAGAGAAATGTTCCAAGAAAAAAAACTCAACATCCAGTCTGCTGTGTTTTCACACTCCTGAAAATATCTCGATCACTTCAGGAGCTCCTGAAATCCTCCTGATCTGTTCACACATGCAGCTCAGCACCAACACTTCAGGAGGTTTCTGCAGGTGTGAAAGCTTTAACTCCAGATTAGTGCCTGTTGCATCTTAAATCAAAGACTTAACTCCTGGAGGGACTGATGTTAGATTTTAATCTCACACATTGAAGAACTCAGTCTGAGGATATCACCCTCATTTCCCTACAGGAGGCCTCCGGGCCGCAGAGACGTTTAATCTAACCTGTCAGGTGGAAATCATGCTGGAAAGATTGAGATGTCTTATGCAACAGGTCCACTGGCACAGGACTAAATTTAGGAGAGGAAGTGAGAGCTGCAGGACAGAAGCATCTGGGGAAGGGGGGGGGGGGGGGATAATCCAGCTGCAGCAGAGGAGTTTAACAGACATGTAAACACAAGTTTAAGTGTCACAATGAAGGAAAGATTCAGCACAATACTGGGTTTGTTTCAGTGTCATGGGGGAGACAAGGGGGAGGGAGGGGTAACATGGGGGAGACAATGATGAAGGGAGGGTTAACATGGGGGAGACAACGATGGAGGGAGGGGTAACATGGGGGAGACAACGATGGAGGGAGGGGTAACATGGGGGAGACAACGAGGGAGGGAGTGGTAACATGGGGGAGACAATGAGGGAGGAGGGAGGGGTAACATGGGGGAGACAATGAGGGAGGAGGGAGGGGTAACATGGGGGAGACAACGAGGGAGGGAGGGAGGGAGTGGTAACATGGGGGAGACAACGAGGGAGGGAGGGGTAACATGGGGGAGACAACAATGGAGGGAGGGAGGGGTAACATGGGGGTGGGGGGGAGAAAAGCTCTGTGTCTGAATGGAACTTTCCTCGGCCATGACTCTGCTGGCTCAACCCTCGGTGCTCTAAAGCCGGGAACAACTCCCCTCGATGTCCTGGTGCCCTTCGGCCATGACGTTTAATTTCACACAATGCGGGTTTGTTATGATAACGATGGTTATCACGCGCTCGGTCTTCTTTTAACACCTGGACGGAACTCGTGCGCACGCGCAGACTCACGCAGAGTTTTCCTCTTTATAATGACGGCACATTAATTATAATTATGTCAAATAGTTGTCAAACTTTTAGCATCATACACCCTGACGTTCAGTATCTTTCTTGTTCTTCTCTGGATTTAATTCAGACTTTATTTAAATGTTTTATCCCGGTGACACTCACCATAGTGCGATGCGGTCCTTGGGGTAGTTGAGGCGCTCGATGGCTCCCAGGAACAGCGGCAGAGAGTGCGCAGAGTTGCGGCAGATCAGCGCGATGACGACCCGGGGAGCGAGGAGCGGAGACTCGGGGCTCCAGCGCTCCTCGGGGAAATAGCCCTGGCTCAGACCGGGCAGCAGGGCGAACAGCAGGGCCGGCAGCAGCGAGGTGACCCGGGGCATGGCAGGGGGAAAGACTCGGGCTGGTGACACGGCGGACGGAGAGGCACACGGAGGATGTTTGGGGCTGTTGTGTTGAGCCGACTCAGGAGGAGACATGGCGGAGGAGCAGCGTTAAAGGGGAGGTCCGGGCTGCAGACTTACAGTCTAGGCTTTAAGGGGAACTCGGTGTTTCCATAAAAACCCTTTAAGTACCCTCCCCTCTGAGGCTTCTTAATGCGGTGAAACCTTCAATATAATATCTCACATGTCTCATTATTTAGGATTCATTCTGTTTCTTTCATATAATCTATTTGAACCAACCAGGATTAATTAAGCCACAGCTGTGCTTCCGTCTGTAACGTGCTGTCCTCCCCTTTAAGAGCAGATCCAGCTGTAGTCCATATGAAACAGAAAAGCCTACAGTAAGCGTCACGTCAGAGTTGTGGGCGGGGCTTCCCGAGGGGGGAAAAGGATCCTTTCCTCCAGGCTCCAGCCATGCGAACCAGAGCCTGCGCTAACCAATGTAGTGACCAGGGGTGCCCGCAGGACCCCCGGGCCCCCTGAAAAGATCTCACATGGGGCTCTACCACCACAGCCCAAACTAACCCTGCAGAATGTATATAACAATACCTCATGTGAAGCTGTGATGCGCAGTCTTCTACTTGCGTATGGAGAATAAGCAAACTTGACTCTGTGTCTTCTCTTTAGCCATTAGGCTTGTTTATTCAATGAACACATGCATGAGACTCATGCAGACTGAAAAGAAACAACATTCATGTCATCCGACGACTGACGCGCTGCGTACTGTAAATGTGATGACGTCATATCAGTATTTACCGTAAATACAGTGTGTAAAGGGCGCAATCAAATAACAACATTTAACACCTCAATCACACAAATGAGCCATTACTTATTAATCTCACTGAGCCTTATAGCCCCTTAGTCCATGCCTTATACCATCCATAGTGAGCACCTATGTCTAATGAGTCGGCTGTTATAATTGAAAAAGCCAGCCACCATATGCTATGGCATTGCCCAGAAATAAAAGCATTCTGGAAAGGAGTCCAAAAAAATTTTTATTAAATGTGAAATGAAAATGTACCAATATTCTCAGAAGCGTGTTTGTTGGGAGTTCGAGCGAATGGCATAAAATTAGCAGTAACACAACGTCTGTTAGCATTGGCATTCGTCGCTGGGAAAAGAATGATCCTCATGAATTGGAAAGTATGGAAGTAGAATTGTTTTTGTTTGAATAATTGGCTGAGGGACTTCTTAAAGCTTATAGTGATGGAACCAGTGGGCGCGCACTGTAGCTGTTCCCACTCAACGTTCTTGAAGCCAAAATACGCCCGTACGGGCGCTTCCATCTTGCGATTTTGACGTCATTTGGAGCCAGAGTCTGCGCAGTAGGGTCCGGCGGGAGGAGCCCTGGTAACACGCCCCGCCCATTTAGCGTACTGCCCTGATGACTTACGCAGCCCAGCTATGCCGAAAGCGTTCTGCCGGTCTACGAGTCTTATGAAGAAATGTGTAAGCACAACCAACCACCGTATTCAAAGTCTAATATTTAAACACACTGTGTTTTAGAAAATCTTGCTATTTTGATTATTATTGAAAATACGTGGGCTGCTGAGTCCTCTGTTTTTGCCTAAATCGTTCTATATTTAAGCTAGGTTAGCACCACAGACCATAGGCTACAGGTGCGATTCATGTCTGCTTTTCTAATATATTTAAGTGAACAGTAAATAAATTGTTTTTTGTATCTTCATTTAGGCAAAGAAGAGATAAAAGCAGATGGTCTGACATCTTCCACAGAGGTGAAGTGTAAGTTAAAATCATCTGTTAAAAGTTATATATCCTATGATTGTTTTTTAAGTTTCATAAGAGGATTGTAAAAACAAGCTATTGTTAACAATACAGTCTTCTAAAATAAAAATCACACTGAGTCATACACCAGCTAAATGTTAAATAGAAAGGTGATGTTTTCTTTTCCATTTTACAATCAACCGAACCTAAAAATGACTAATTTCAACCTTCATCTGTACACCTGTTACAGAGGTCAGGCTGGGGTCACATAGTTTGAAGGAACCTCCTCCTTTTTTCACCTGTGCCAGATGTCCTGCTCATCCACTGTGGGAAAGAAATGACCTTACACCAGCAGCTCTCCCAGATGAAGAGTCCTCTCTGCCATCACCCAGAGGAGCTGATTGACGTCTGCACAACTGAAGAAGGTGGACAGAGTCTGGAGCTTTGTTACAGTGAACAGTGAGAAGGTGGACAGAGTCTGGAGCTTTGTTACAGTGAACAGTGAGAAGGTGGACAAGGTCTGGTGCTTTGTGACAGTGAACAGTGAGAAGGCTACCATAGTCATCCTCAGAGAAAACACAGAGATCCTGGTCAATATTCAATGGTGCTATTTTTCTTTCCATGATGTTGCCCTGTGTTTGAAAGGCCAGATGCTGGAGGGTTGTGTTGGATTTGCTCTTCCATCATATTTTAACAGTCAAACAATCATCCAGGATCGCTATACTTTATTTGATTTTTGTTTGGATTTCTTTGTTAAATTATTTTTTATACTTTCTCCTATGTCCCAGCAATTCGACCTGATGGTCTCCCTTACTTATTTTCCACATGGTTAATGAAGCCAGGGGTTGTTTATTGAAGATTATTTTTCATAAAATGTTTAAATAAAAATTTAAAAAATCTGACATGACTGTCTCTGATTTCCTGGAGCACTACAAAGTGTTGGTCACAGTAAAATAATTTAGCAGTTAAGTTTACAGCTCACATTTGAAAAAGCCTTGAACTGACATTAATTTCTTCTAACAGACGAGCTCAGCTTGTCACAGCTGGTCTCGTCTGAGATAAATGGCCTTCAAACTTATTTAATATTAAACATTTAAAGCCAATAAGCATAGCAAGATATGCAAGAGATTCCATTTCCATTTATTCAATCACAGACTTGTCAAACAGTCTGGCATTTTGTGCTACTGATTTCAAGAGTTAATGACTGAAGAGAAGAACGCCATCGAGAGAGGACAGGAAACGTTCAGGGGACGAGTCCTCCATGTTGTCAGTGGTTGTTGATGGATCTGAATCTGAGGGCATCTTAAGTATAATGAATTTTACTGTGATGTTTATGCTTCAGACCTGAAATCAGATCTGTCCTGAGGTTCTGCTAAACTTCAGGTTCTAAAGTTTGCTTTAAAGACAGGAGAACTATTTAAGAGGAAAAACAAAATATATAATAAGACATCCAATAATAAATATGATCAGCTTTATGAATTTATGTTTTAAGACAAGTGTTCCTGCCACTTTCTATTGAAGATTATTTTAAACTGTCATCACATGGGCAAGCCTGATAAATTAAACTAATGTTAAATATTCTCATATAATCATGACATAAACAGAGCTACAATAATTAACTTTTGCCTTTGACTCAGCAGTAGCCAGGGATGTGAGCTAACAGGTGAAAACTGAAACAGCAGGATCAACCTGAGAGGCAGAAATCAGAAGCTTGTATATTTTAATATACATAGAGTTTACATTAACTCAGTGTTAGACGGACTGTGGCTTACTTAGTATGAGTCTGTAATACTCCACCTTCTTATATTACTTTAAAGTGAGCTAGCTCTTTATCTGAAAGAGTGACACAATCTGGGACTTGTGTGTCTCGCAGTCCAATATAATGAAGTGGGATGATGAAGTTAAAGTGTTAAAACAGGATACTGCAACTGCAGATAAGGAATGAGAGAACAATCCTGCAGAAAAGTATTGTGTTCATTCGTACATGAATGTAATAATTTTACCACAGTGTCTCCTGTTGATTTATTATTTCTAACTACTCACAGTACAACTGTGAAACTTAAACAGTGAGACATGATTTCAGCAGTGTAAGCAGAAACTGCAGTCAGTTGGATTCTTGTGCTTTATGAGAAATATGCAGAAGTAGCTTCAGTATTTGGCAAAAAAAAAAGCAAATTCAATGTACTGATTTGGTGTTGTGTGGTAATTACCCATTAAACGAATCAAACAGGCAATTTGTGGGCAGAACCTCACCGGAGCTGGAATCAGAGTCTGGACTGTTGTTTCCTTTGGGCATTGATTTCCTTGAAGACAGAAAGAAGAACAATTTAAACATGAACTTATTGCAGAACCATAGAGGCTGTTAAAATCTTCTGCTAGTCTTCCTTACATTTTAAGAAAGAATATAAATTGTTACTAAAATTACTTTGATGCTGATAGCCATTACAATAAAACGGTCCAATCATATAAGAGATAATTTCACCTTTGAGTCCTGTGTGAAGACATGCTCTTCAGAATCAGCGCTGCAAAGACAAGATGATGGCGTCCACCTTCACAACCTGCTGCCTCAGTCTGGTTGCATCATGGTTACCTACAGGAACACCACAGAAATGCAATCGAAGTACTTCAGTTTATTTATCAGAGGATGTACTGTATGCAAAGTAGAATTCTTTTTTTTTAGCTATAATTCCTCAAAGAGATTTGAGACTGCTTTGTTATTTGAGAGGTTAAAATTTAAGTCTAAAACTAAAAAGTTAGAACAGACAAATATGATAATGAAATAACCAAAAGAGCATTTTAAATAGAAATGAATGTTGTTGAACAGAAATAGTGTTAATAACAGGAAAGTTATCATATAACATAAGAATTACATAATCATGGAGCAAAGCAAGAAGAGTATTTCTGAACAAATTCTGAATAAGCTGAACTGAAGTCACAACAAATTAACTGTAAACTATTGAATTGATTCCAATTAGGGGCACTGGTGGCTCAGTGGTTAGTGAGCGCGTCCCATGTGTAGAGGCTGTAGTCCTCAACGTGGGCAGCCCAGGTTCAAATCCAACCTGTGGCTCCTTTCCCACATGTCAATCCCCATTCTCTCTCTCCCTGATTTCCATATCTATCCACTGTCCTATCTCTACAATAAAGGCACAAAAAGCCCAAAAATAAATCTTTGAAAAAAAAAAAAGAAAAGAATTGAATCCTAGTAGTGTGCTGAAGTCTTGAATATTAACTAAAGTAAATGAACACTAAAGTCAACCTGTTGAAGTCTTAAATATTAACTAAAGTAAATGAACACTAAAGTCAACCTGTTGAAGTCTTAAATATTAACTAAAGTAAATTAACACTAAAGTCAACCTGTTGAAGTCTTGAATATTAACTAAAGTAAATTAACACTAAAGTCAACCTGTTGAAGTCTTAGTAGAATATGATCAGCCCGTTTTGAGTCCTTGTACAAAACATGTTTGGTTCATATTACATTTCACTGTCGGCTGCGGATGTTAACATGTCCGTTCTGTTTCTTTTCTTCGAACAGTTAGAGAACCAGATAATAACTTAAGTGTTATCTGAACACATGAAGAAATATTCTGCCTCTTCCAAATATTAATTTAAAATTTCAGCCCCGCAGCAGCATCACGGGGAGCGGAAGAAAGTCGAGCCTGTTATTCTTACAGTCTGTGCATACTGACCAACTGTTAATGTTATTAATAGTGCAGACCATCAGGACATATTCTATTTTACTTTAACAGACCGTAAAGTAAAGTTATATAATGCAGACCATCAAGACATATTCTATTTTACTTTAACAGACCGTAAAGTAGTAAAGTTATTGTCGGTGATGCAGCAACTATATGCTGAATTTGACTACGGATCTGATCGTTCATTAATATGAATCTCGAGCACAGTTAAGTTGTAGCATCATGACGCACAGCCAGCATAGTTTATCAGGAAAAGTTCAATGGCGTCTCGGCTTTCCTTCACTACGTAGCTTTGCTATTCCCAAAGAGAGCTACGCAAGATCCGCGGCTGTCAATCATCGTCAAATATGACGTAAAATCCTGTTTTTCAACCTCAAATAACTTATTTAAAAGAAACTTCACAGAAAAATTAGCACTTGAACACAGTGTAGTGTGATAATAACTAATGATCACAGCAGAGTATAGGTTTGGAAAAAAAATATGTGACGAGTATTTTAGCTTTACAGTTTGACCCACATCCCATCTGTTATCATTGAGGAGGCGGGGTTTATGACCTATACTGCAGCCAGTCAGCAGGGGGAGCTCTAAAAATAAAAGCTTGTCCCGTCCATTATTTTTATCGTTTATGGATGGAACGTGCAGCTCAGCCCTGCAGGGGCTTTATAATGATACTCATCAAAGAATATATAAATAAGAGGAATATAATTTAAATTAGCTTAAATATGCCATAAGTGTTTCAAGAGGCAGAACGCCTTGTAAGAAACAGTGATGATGATGTCCTGTGAAATCTATTATATTTTTGTAACATAATGTCTAGTCTCTGGCAAAATGTCTTTGTGTTGTGTACTTGTAATGAAGTGTACTCTGTTGTGTTTATATTGTTCTTGTATTTGTCTTTATCTTCATAATAATAATAATATATATTTTTTTTTTTAAAAGATAGCCACTCAGTTGTTTCTGCTGCTCAAATGTCTCTGCCGCTCAGGTGTCCCAGTTGCTCAGGTGTCTCTGTCTTTCAAATGTCTCTGCCGCTCAGGTGTCTCTGCCGCTAAGGTTTCTTTGCCACTCAGGTGTCTCTGCCGCTAAGGTGTCTCTGCCACTCAGGTTTCTTTGCCACTCAGGTGTCTCTGCCACTCAGGTGTATCTGCTGTTCAAATGTCCCTGCCGCTCTGGTGTCTCTGGCGCTCAGGTGTCTCTGCTGCTCAGGTGTCTCTGCTGTTCAAATGTCCCTGCCGCTCTGGTGTCCATGCTGCTCAGGTGTCTCTGTCACTCATGTGTCTCTGCTGTTCAAATGTCCCTGTCATTCAAATTTCTCTGCCGCTCAGGTGTCTCTGCTGTTCAAATGTCCCTGCCACTCAGGTGTCTCTGCTGCTCAAATGTCCCTGCCACTCAGGTGTCTCTGCTGCTCAAATGTCCCTGCCACTCGTCCCAGTCGCTCAGGTGTCTCTGCTGTTCAAATGTCCCTGCCGCTCTGGTGTCTCTGCTGCTCAAATGTCCCTGCCACTCAGGTGTCCCAGCCGCTTAGGGTCTCTGTCGTTCAAATGTCTCTGTCATTCAAATTTCTCTGCCGCTCAGGTGTCTCTGCCGCTAAGGTGTCTCTGCCACTCAGGTGTCTCGGCCAGTCGCTCAGGTGTCCCTGTCCCTCAGGTGTCCATGTCGTGTAAGTGTTTGCTTCTCAGCTCCCTGCCGCTCATCAGTCACAGACATCTGATCTGATAACGGAAGTTCTGCCCACAGTCATGCAGGTACAGTAGCTCCTGTGTAAACAGTTGTGACAGAGAGCTTTGAAGGTATGCTATCACCAGGATATTTAACACAGGTGAGTTCATCCCTCACAGAAGATACATTCTTTATTTCTTTGATCAACAACATTTTATATTGGTTTATAAATAAATGTAGATATAGATGTGTTGTCAGTGAGGGTTTAACAACATGTGACTGTCGGTCACAGCTGATCTGTGCTGCGATGTAATGTCTGATGAGCTCAGGTCATTAAAGGTCATGAAACTGGATCTAATGAAGCTCTGTGCATACAGAACATCATGTGCTACTCCTGTGTCTGCAACTACACAGCTACCACTTCTTCCTCACTGCTCCTCACTGCTCCTCCCTACTCCTCACTGCTCCTCACTACTCCTCACTGCTCCTCACTACTCCTCCCTGCTCCTCACTGCTCCTCACTCCCCCTCACTGCTCCTCACTACTTCTCACTGCTCCTCACTCCCCTCACTGCTCCTCACTACTCCTTACTACTCCTCACTGCCCCTCACTACTCCTCACTGCTCCTCACTGCTCCTCACTACTCCTCACTACTCTTCACTACTCCTCACTACTCCTCACTCCTCCTCACTACTCCTCACTACTCCTCACTCCCCCTCACTGCTCCTCACTGCTCCTCACTCCCCCTCACTGCTCCTCACTACTCCTCACTACTCCTCACTCCCACTCACTACTCCTTACTGCTCCTCACTACTCCTCACTGCTCTTCACTACTCCTCACTACTCCTCACTCCCCCTCACTACTCCTCACTGCTCCTCACTACTCCTCACTGCTCTTCACTACTCCTCAGTACTCCTCACTCCCCCTCACTACTCCTCACTGCTCCTCACTCCCCCTCACTACTCCTCACTACTCCTCACTGCTCCTCACTACTCCTCACTACTCTTCACTACTCCTCACTACTCCTCACTGCTCTTCACTACTCCTCACTACTCCTCACTGCTCCTCACTACTCCTCACTACTCCTCACTACTCCTCACTACTCCTCACTGCTCTTCACTACTCCTCACTACTCCTCACTGCTCCTCACTACTCCTCACTACTCTTCACTGCTCCTCACTGCTCCTCACTGCTCCTCACTACTCCTCCCTGCTCCTCACTGCTCCTCACTCCCCCTCACTGCTCCTCACTACTTCTCACTGCTCCTCACTCCCCTCACTGCTCCTCACTACTCCTCACTACTCCTCACTGCCCCTCACTACTCCTCACTGCTCCTCACTGCTCCTCACTACTCCTCACTACTCTTCACTACTCCTCACTGCTCCTCACTGCTCCTCACTGCTCCTCACTACTCCTCACTCCCCCTCACTACTCCTCACTCCCCCTCACTGCTCCTCACTACTCCTCACTGCTCCTCACCTTTCCTTCTATCTCCTCCTATCTCCGCCTCACTTCTCAGTGTGTGTGTCTCTGTGATTGGGGGATTGTGAGGTGTTTATTAATAACAGGTATGGGGTTAGGGTTGTGTGTATGTGGTGTTTAGGTATTTGGCCTCGGGCTGAGAGAATAAACTATAAATCTCAGTGTTATGAAAGTCCTTGTGACACTTGGGAGTGAAGTACGGCTCCGCCTGGTGGAGGTTCTGTCAGGTTGGCTCAGCCTTCAGGTGGAGGAGGACGGTGTAAGCAGATATTCTGTGCTGTATATATAAACAGAACTACACTGATACGACGACACACAGCTGCTCCTCCTCTTTTTATATCCTCTGCTTCACACCATCTCACTGCTTCATTCTGACTCACAGCAAACCGGCTTCAAACCTGGACCCTCGGACTACCAGCCGCTCCGCCATGAGCTGCCCAGTTCTCCTCCCTGTCTCCTTGCTCCAGGGGGAGGATGAGGGTCTCCCCTCTCCCTGGTCAATGGACTCCTCAGAGCTGTGTGAGGATCATGGAGACAGTCTGTCCCTGTTCTGTTTGGATGACCTGGAGCCTTTGTGTCAACAGTGTGCAGCTGAGTGCCACGCAGGACACCGAGTTTACCTCCTGACAGAGGCTGCAGCTGACTGTAAGGTACAAGTCACAAGTCAGAATGTAGGGTACAAGTCACAAGTCAGAATGTAAGGTACGAGCCACAAGTCAGAATGTAAGGTACAGGTCACAAGTCAGACTGTAGGGCACGAGTCAGACTGTAGAGTACGAGTCACAAGTCAGAATGTAAGGTACGGGTCACGAGACAGAATGTAAGATACGGGTCACAAGTCAGAATGTAGGGTACGGGTCACAAGTCAGACTGTAAGGTACGAGTCACAAGTCAGAATGTAAGGTACGAGTCACAAGTCAGGCTGTAAGGTACGAGTCACAAGTCAGGCTGTAAGGTACGAGTCACAAGTCAGAATGTAAGGTACAGGTCACAAGTCAGAATGGAAGGTACGAGTTACAAGTCAGAATGTAAGGTACGGGTCACAAGTCAGAATGGAAGGTAGGAGTCACAAGTCAGAATATAAGGTAGGAGCCACAAGTCAGAATGTAAGGTACAGGTCACAAGTCAGAATGTAAGGTACGGGTCACAAGTCAGAATGTAAGGTACAAGTCACAAGTCAGAATGTAAGATACGGGTCACAAGTCAGAATGTAATATGAGTTCAAATCTGGTGCTTAAAGAGTCCATAAATATTTGCATAAACTCCTGCATGCTGTCCATTTGAATGACTAACGATGTCCTGAAAGTTTGTCGATGAATGTATTTTTATAAGTCCGACTGTTTGAAGGAGTTATTTTAAACTGTGACGTTGGACCAACAGCTACTCAAAGATTCTCTGATAAGTGTCACATTCATCCTGCCTCCGCTTTGAGAAAGACGTTTTCTTTTTCATCTACTGAAAGCATCTCAGCATCGAGCTGCAGGACCCTCTCTTCACCTCTGTAAATATGAATCTTCCAGCCCTAACAGATGCTACCTTCTGTTAATCCAAGATGAGTTTCTACTGGCTGAATTTAGAGCCACATTAAACCGCCACCACAATGAGAACTAAGCTGCTACTTCATTTCATCAGGTCACAAATACATGTGACCCCTGACCTTCATCTCACAAAAATAACTTCAGATGTATATCTCTGAAGTTCTGCTGGTCGGTGTAGGACTCATGAATACGACTCACATCAGGTCCTTTCGTCCACCAGGAGGAGCTAAGATCATCTTTAAATGGGCTGCAGAAAAAGATGGTTCAGTTTGAAAAAGCCTCACAGACCTGTGAGCATGCGGCAAAACACAACCAGGTAAAAACGGTGACTTTCAAAGTAAAGTTCCATCAGATCATAACTTTGTTCTTTCCTGTATGTCACGTTTCACTTCTTTCTCTCGGTGTGCGGTCATCTGCAGGCAGAGGTCAAACTCACAGAGGAGCTGATGGGGAGAGAGTTTGAGCTCCTTCATCGGTTTCTGAGAGAGGAGGAAGCAGTGAGGTTACGCTCGCTCAGAGACGAGCAGGAGGAGAAGAAGAGAGACGCAGAAGAGCGGAGAGACACGATGACTCAGCTGATCAAATCTGTGGAGGAGAAGATCCAGCTGATGGAAGAGGAACTGAATGCCGACGGAGACGGGGTGGAATATCTACAGGTAACTTCATTCATGTAGAATCATTATGTTCACGTTCATTTATGTAACAACAGAAACTCTTCTTTTCAGAACTACCAAGACGACGTGACGAGCAGGTAAGATTTCTTTCATATATTTATCAAAGTAGACACAAGTTCATGCGTCTAACTCTTTACATTTGTTTCTTACTCAGTGCTTGTTCAGGTAGCTTGGAGTCCCCACAGGTGTGCACACCTCTAATAGATGTGTCCTCACACCTGGGAAACCTGCAGCATTCTGTGTGGGAGAAACTGAAAGGCATCGCCGCATACAGTCAGTCAATGTTCCCCTGCATGTGCACGTCCTGTTTCTGTCTCTCTTTACTTCCTGTTTCAATCCCTCTCACCCTCTTCTCCCAGCCCCGGTGACATTTGACCCCAGGGCAGCTGGCCCCTCTCTGAGGGTATCTCCCACGTTCAACAGGGTCACACCTGGACCTTCACAGGGGCCGGGAGGGGGTCTCTGTGTTTCTGATAATCCAGAACGTTTACACCCGTACTCCTGCACACTAAGCAGAGAGGGCTTCGACTCAGGAGAGACCTGCTGGGACATCCAGGTAGTAAACCTGCATGGGTACTTTTACAATCAGAGACACGTTCACTCATTGGGACAGCCATCAAACCCTCAGGATGCTGTAGCAAGACTCCATTGTCAGCTTGTTATTCCTTGGATTAGTGTTATATGTTACCCGTTTTGTCGTCTCTTATCTTCTGTCCTTTGACTTCGACAGGTTGGTGACGCCACGAGGTGGACCGTGGGAGTGGCAGCTGAATCAGTCTCCAGGGAGACAAAGTCAGAGGTCTGTCCTGAGGCAGGACCCTGGTGTATCAGCCTGCGAGACAAAAAGTACAGAGCTCTGACCTCTCCCTCTCAAGACCTGAATCTGGATGACACAGTCCACCTGAGCAGGGTCCGTGTGAGGCTGGACTGGGAGGAGGGGACTCTGGAATTCAGAAATGCTGATACTGACACGCGTCTGTTCATGTTTCGACACCGCTTTACTGAGAAGGTGTACCCTTACTTTGAGAGTCAGTCAGATCACGTCACTGTGGAAGACACTGAGGAGATCACAAGTGAATCTTACCCTGAGCGAAGATATAACAGTGTATCATCGGCATATGACAACAACACAAAGCCTGAGTGCAGACGTCAACACTCAGCAGTTTGTTCTGTGAGAGAGGAGAAGAAAACTAAAGCTCAGAGACACAGCATGAAGGCGAAGCAGGTGAAAACGAAGGAGGTTCAGAGATCTGACGAGAAGAAAGAGAGCAGCCCCCCCAGGTTCAGGGTCACCTACCATGTCTCTCTGAACAAAGCCCTTCAAATCGTCCAATCACAGACTCATCCTGATCATCCTCAGAGTTAGGATCTCTGCTCTTATAAAGAAACACAACACCAGCTGTTTTTGTCTTTTATTTTGTAGGAGCAGCAGCTCTCCAGACTGACAACTCGACATCTTTATAAAGACATTAAAGGTCAAACAAAGGTGACTTTAAACGTTTCTTCTGGCGCCATGGCGTCCACATCTGTGGCTCTGAATAAAAAGTCTCAATCGATGGATGAACGGCCGTGACATTTGGAGCACACTCTGATGTCCCTTTCAGAACCAACTGAAATCAATCTGCTGATTCTTTGACCTTTGATTTAGCAGACACAAGCAGACCACATCTGCACAGCCAACAGGGTATAAAGGTGTGTTAGCTCAGCAGATGGTGTGTGTGTGTGTTGTCTTTGAGATGTTTCCTGACTTTTGATCAGACATGAAGGAATCTTGTTTTCGTTTGGAGGTTTTGTTTTTTTAATGGACGACCAGAATCAACTTGAAATTGAAACCTGTTTATCCTTCCAGAAATAAAAACAAAACTACAAATTGAGTCTTTCCTTCTCCTCGTCTGTCGATCTTTAGAGAGGGAGTGATGTCAGTCACTTTCATCCCTTCAGGTGCTTTGACTGTTAAACAGTTTTTTTTTTATGAGGTTATAAAAGCTTTGTAAGAATGAAACATAGGAAACCGTGACAACATCATATTTACACGTTTGTGTTTCTGATCTCTGGAGAAACATCTTTGATTTATTTCATTGTTCTTTAAAAAATCTAATAAAATATCAAATATACTCAGTAAG
>NC_083613.1:11912712-12017712 GCF_963584025.1 Labrus mixtus
GCACAGGTTTTTATTTCCTTCAGTCTTTTTTGATCTGCAAACTATCCATCACTAAATACATCTTTATGAGTCAGAACCTTCAGAAACACCAGGCCTGTAAAGGGACCGGGTCTAACATTGTGCTTCTATTAGAAGTTTTACGGTAAAAAACAAACTAATGTTCTAAACTCCCGTGTGATTTCATACTTTATATCCCTGAGCACTGGGTGTTAGTCGAGGCTTAAATAGATTCCATAAACAGAGTTTGAAAGCAGGAAGCTGTATGTTTATCTGAAGGGAGGCTCTGTGTTTGTTTGTTGGGCGGGATCTGTTTTCTTTCTGATGATGTCATCAAAATGCATCTCTATAAATATGAGTCAGATATCAGATTTAAAAAACATCTACACGTGATTGGTCTTTTGTTTAAACAGAAGAAATGACATGATGGTAACGCCATGACACGACGTAACGCCATGACACGACCTGACACTAGATGACGGTAACAACATGATATGGCGTTGACGGCATGACGGTAACATGAGGAACACTGAAGTCGCCATCTCTTTAACTGATAACAGAAAACATCCACTGTTATCTTTAATACAGCACAGACTGTCTCCCACATTATGTACACATTGAAGTCCTTATGAAAAATAAATAATCAATACGAGTATCACTTTGGATCGCTCTAATACAGCTTATATGAGGATTGTGATATTCTACAATTAATTTATCAGACGCTTTCATCCGAAGAGACGAACATCTGAGAGTAAAAAACAAACAAGTAGAGAGAGAGGAAGAAAAAACATCAGGAAGTGCAAACAAACTGTCCGAGCGGACACACAGGTACTGACAGGAAGTGACCAGAGACAGAGCACAGGTACTGACAGGAAGTGACCAGAGACAGAGCACAGGTACTGACAGGAAGTGACCAGAGACAGAGCACAGGTACTGACAGGAAGTGACCAGAGGCAGAGCACAGGTGCAGATAGGAAGTGCAAACAAACAGCTTTAAGTCTGATCAGACACAGATATGATTTGAATGAACCAAAAACAAACATGAAATATTTCACTTGACGAGGTGCTATGAGACGTGTGCGACTTGTTGTCTGCGCCCATAAAGTTATTTTACTTCAAGAGGTGTATTAACCCTTCAGGATTACTTCAAGCTCAGTCCTGTTCAATCAGACATGATGCACTATAAGACTCTATCAGTGAGAAACACATTTAACAAACTCTGTTTCCCTCAAGCACTTCAATCGTCGACAACTTTAGAGGATTTAGCTTCATGGTTTTTGAGCTGTCAAACATTCTTACTTTCATTTGTAGCTTTAAAGTGACAAATAAACTTCAAACTGATTTCTTGTCTTTCCCTCTGAAGGGACATGAATTTAAAGATGGAGGCTAACTGAGCCCAGGAAGGTTAAAGGGGGTCTTTGGTGGAGAGAAGAGCTTCAGATTTGGGACTCTCCTGTGTGCTGCCCACTGCCAGAAGCCTACAAGAAGAAGAAGACAGGTATTAGACAGAGTGCTGTATGGTAGAGTTTGAAGGGCTCTACTGACTTTCTAATAGAATCACAGTCACACTAAATCATGTTCTTTCAGAGTACACTGTTAAAGGACACTCAGACAATGATGAGTATTTTCTTTGTTCTGGTCTCAGACCCTGCAGGAGGTTTTCAGACTGGAACCTCCACACCAGTCTTAAACATGTGAAAATGATTGAAATAGAAGATCAATTCAACATCATTCAAGTCTCCATGAAACCGGACTGAGAGAGTCTCTAACGGCTGTTTCTAACTGAAACAGGAGAGAGCCAATCACAAGAGAGAAGGCGGGACATCATGTTCCACAAAGCTTTTTAATTAGTCCAAAAAAAACAAGTATTCGCTGCTGATTGCAGGACGAGTCATCCGACATTTGAAGAGTAGAAATGTAGATGTATGTAGAAATACTCAGAAGAAGATTTCCTTCAATATATTTGTCAGATCAAAGAATGTTGAACGCTGGACTCCTTCAGCACTTTCTTTATATTTCATTATAATTATTATTCTGTGTTTTATAATCTACTCTCCCTCACTCTATTTAACAGGTCTGTTTTTTTAACTGTCCAGTGTCCTCCCTCTCTCTCTCCCTCTCTCTCTCTCTCTCTCTCTATCGCATGCATCCTGTTCTCCTTTTATTGATGTTTCTGTCTCGCTCTGATTGGACCAGGACAGCGTTTCTCTCCCTTGTATGCTCAGAGTTTTTTCATGGAGGTGACAATAAAATAAATCTTGGATTAAAACGAGGAACATGTTTCATTTCATGGAGACTTAAAAAGAAGTAATGGAGTAAACATAACTCACCTTAAACTAACTGATGCATTTACATCAACCTCCACTAATCATTGGATCTTTATTAAAGCTGAGAGTCAGGTGACTTTCTGCTCACCTGTGACTGACTACTGGATGGATTTGTACTGCTGAAGTCTGAGTATCTCTTCTTCTGTGATGTGCAGATACAGGACAGGAAATGGGCGTACTCCTCTCTCACCTGCAGAGGGCAGCAAACATCAGGAATAAATATTTTGTAATGCAATCCACTGTGATGACTCAGGAACACACACACACACCTGTTTCTATCTTACCTGTTTGGACAGCAGACAATGCATGATGAAGACCAGCGCTCCCTGCAGGCTGTTCAGAATAGTGAAGACATAAGCTACCACTATGGGGCCCTCTTCAAACAGGAAGGCCCCGAAGACCCACATCAGACCCAGTATGCACATCTGGGCGATCGCGGTCACTGTGAATGCTCTGCAGAGGGAAAGGGAGGACCGGGGTGTGGGGGGGGAGGGTAGTGGTCAGAGAAAGGGCAACAGATAGAGAATGTAAGGAGAGATTAACATGTGCCTCAGACGATGACTCAGTTACCAGAGCAGACTCTTAGAGGAGCAGGGACTCTGAGACTCTTAGAGGAGCAGGGACTCTTAGACTCTTAGAGGAGCAGGGACTCTTAGAGGAGCAGGGGCTCTTAGAGTCTGATGAGGAGCAGGGACTCTAAGAGGAGCAGGGGCTCTTAGAGTCTGACGAGGACCCGTGACTCTTAAGAGTCTGATGAGGAGCAGGGACTTTTAGAGTCTGATGAGGAGCAGGGACTCTTAGAGGAGCAGGGACTCTTAGAGTCTGACGAGGAGCAGGGACTCTTAGACTCTTAGAGGAGCGGGGACTCTTAGAGGAGCAGGGGCTCTTAGAGGACCAGGGACTCTTAGAGTCTGATGAGGAGCAGGGACTCTTAGAGGAGCAGGGACTCTTAGAGTCTGATGAGGAGCAGGGACTCTTAGAGGAGCAGGGACTCTTAGAGGAGCAGGGACTCTTAGAGGAGCAGGGACTCTTAGAGTCTGACGAGGAGCAGGGACTCTTAGAGGAGCAAGGTCTCTTAGAGGAGCATGGACTCTTAGAGTCTGATGAGGAGCAGGGACTCTTAGAGTCTGACGAGGAGCAGGGACTCTTAGAGGAGCAGGGATTCTTAGAGGAGCAGGGACTCTTAGAGTCTGATGAGGAGCAGGGACTCTTAGAGTCTGACGAGGAGCAGGGACTCTTAGACTCTTAGAGGAGCAGGGACTCTTAGTGTCTGATGAGGAGCAGGGACTCTTAGTGTCTGATGAGGAGCAGGGATTCTTAGTGTCTGATGAGGAGCAGGGACTCTTAGAGGAGCAGGGACTCTTAGAGTCTGACGAGGAGCAGGGACTCTTAGACTCTTAGAGGAGCGGGGACTCTTAGAGGAGCAGGGGCTCTTAGAGGACCAGGGACTCTTAGAGTCTGATGAGGAGCAGGGACTCTTAGAGGAACAGGGACTCTTAGACTCTTAGAGGAGCGGGGACTCTTAGAGGAGCAGGGGCTCTTAGAGGACCAGGAACTCTTAGAGTCTGATGAGGAGCAGGGATTCTTAGAGGAACAGGGACTCTTAGAGTCTGATGAGGAGCAGGGACTCTTAGAGTCTGATGAGGAGCAGGGACTCTTAGACTCTTAGAGGAGCAGGGACTCTTAGAGTCTGACGAGGAGCAGGGACTCTTAGACTCTTAGAGGAGCAGGGGCTCTTAGAGGAGCAGGGACTCTTAGAGTCTGATGAGGAGCAGGGACTCTTAGAGGAACAGGGACTCTTAGAGTCTGACGAGGAGCAGGGACTCTTAGAGGACCAGGGACTCTTAGAGTCTGATGAGGAGCAGGGACTCTTAGAGGAGCATGGACTCTTAGAGTCTGATGAGGAGCAGGGACTCTTAGACTCTTAGAGGAGCAGGGACTCTTAGAGTCTGACGAGGAGCAGGGACTCGTAGACTCTTAGAGGAGCAGGGATTCTTAGTGTCTGATGAGGAGCATGGACTCTTAGAGTCTGATGAGGAGCAGGGACTCTTAGAGGAGCAGGGACTCTTAGAGTCTGATGAGGAGCAGGGATTCTTAGTGTCTGATGAGGAGCAGGGACTCTTAGAGGAGCAGGGACTCTTAGAGTCTGATGCTTTATGAACTAATTTTTGTCTATTGATGGTGAAGAAGTGGTTAATAAAAGACACACTGTTTTAAAAACCGCTCTCAGGAAATGTTCTCATCTTTGACCTCTTAGGTTGTTTATTTATTTTCCCATGAACAACTCTAATCATGATTCACGCTGAGATAAAGAAGAGATTTAAAACGTTATGAGATCAGAACGATGGAATATGGATCTTCAGAATCAGAAGCTGTTCATATCTAGATCACATCAGGAGGACTGCCCCGGAGAAATCCTGCTGAAGTGAGAACGGGACACGATCACTGACTGAAACCTTTTGATTATTTGATTATATTTGATCAGCAGCAAATCTGCTCTTAGTTTGAGTCTTCCCAGGACTAACTGAAGGTCACTGATGGTGATTGCTGGATCATAGATGGATTGTTTTCATTCCAGCTCAAACTTATTTGACATGTTTATACAGTTTAAACTATTAAAGCATGGGCGGCAGTAAGAAAAAGAAGTTGGGCACAAATTCCCATCATTAGAAATCAGTGTGGCGACTATGAAAACATTCTGCACATTCTTCTCTCGTTCTTTCCATCCATGCTTTTCTCCTGAAGCGAGCGCCGTCTGGCCAACATGTGTTCCAGCTGAGTGTTTGTTTGAAGGTCGGCCCAGGGTCACTCCAGTATTACTACATCACATGAACCTCAAGCACACATGGACTGACCTGACTTTGTGCAGCTTGGAGAGGTCAGGGTTGAGGCTGGAGAACTTCTGAGCGAGCTTCCAGACGGTGATGATGAAGAAGAAGATGTTGAGGATGATGATGAGACACACAGGGCCGAAGAAGCTCCAGATGAGGCCGTCATTCAGAGACAGCCAGCAGCTGTTAGCAAGAAGGAAACACATGGTCATGATCACATAACAGCAGCTCTGAGGAGTAATGTAGTAAACACTCACTGCTGGTCAGTGCCGTATCCCGCAGGCCGAATGATGGCTGACAGGATGAGGATCACCAGAGGGGCCCCGTAACCAGCCATGAATAAGTAGAGGGGCCGGATGGTGGCGTTGAACACCAGGACCACCATACGGTACAGCTGCACCCCCTCTAACAGCATCCAGGTAAACACTCCCAGGAAGAAGAAATGAAGCATGGCTGCAACCAACCTGCAGCCACCCTGCAAATTAAACGACCGCGAGAAGAAAGAGTCAAGCTGAGGTCAGGACAAGACAACGCGTTCAATATGAAACGTCTTCAGAAACACCCGAGAGTCAAACTTTACTTATTCTTATTTATTTACTTGTTTATTTTTGACAGGGACAGTGTACAGCCAATTAGCTGTACCAGAGTTAGCTATAAGCTACATCTGTAGTCCCTGGGCAGGAGACAGAGACAACGTTTCTGTGAAGAAACAAAACATACACTAACAACATCTTCACAACAGTAAGATAGTACACAACCACTGAACAATGGCATTACACTAGTCCACAGTGAAATTCATACATTATATTAAAACAATAATAGGCTAAGAGCACTTGACTTTAAAAACTACACAAAAAAAAAACACCGCTATACGGCAACATACTGTATATCTCCAATGCACCACAACAACAAAGCCATAATAACATACTGTATCAATACGCTACAACATTATCAAACATAGTTCATGAAAAAGTGTTTATGTGTGATGAGGACACGATTGAGTTGATTTGAGCCATGATTTGATTTTAAATTTAAATTCAGCTACGGCACTCTCTGATTTTAGCCGGTATGGAGTTCCAAAAATGTGTAGCTCTAATAGAGACGGCTGATTTGCCAAACTCAGAGGATCTGTGCTGTATAACACAATCCCTTCTGTTGGCGCTCCTAATTGTTCTTCCCCCATCTGCACGCGGTGATATGAACTAATAATTAATAACTTTATACACTAGACAAGCATCAGCAAGACCCACAACATTGTCAAAGGTTAGGAGGTTATACCTCTGAATGATGTTACAGTAGTGGTAACTTGTTGGCTTTTTGTCCAGTGCCTTGAGTATTTGCTTGTACAGGGTTTGGAGAGGGGCGAGTCTTGTTTTACCTGCTTGCGACCAGCTTGTGATACAATATGACATGTGTGAGAAAATCATTGAGTGCACATATAGCTGCATTAATGGGTAACTGGTTTCGGATAAACCTGAAGTTCCTTAGGTTAAATTTTATAGTGTTACACAGTTGTTTCACATGTTTCTTAAAAGACAGTTGCGAGTGTATTAGGATTCCTAGGTATTTATAATGTGAGACTGTCTGTATCCTTTCACCTTTCATCCTTTAGTCATGTTAGAAAAGTTACACTAAAATCCTGAAACACTGGGGGGTGATGTGTGAGATCAAATGGAGGATTTTTCCACCCGGACTTTACCCAGAATGCCTCCTGCCAGCCGCCTGCTACGATGTCTGCGTAAACACAGCCGCTCATATTCAGGAACATTTACAGCGTGGCACTGAGAGGATTATATCGTCTGCTTCTTACTCGATGTTCTTTACCTCTCATTGGTTCATTCAGTGAATATATTAAAATACACATTGTGATGACTGAAATGTTGAAATGAAGCCAAAGTTCCCCAAAGCAGAACCTCTTTCCATCAGTGGTTAAGATCCGGGTACAACATCTGGGGTTCATTCACAACCAGGAAGTCCAAACAAACACCCAATGAGGTCACATTGTTCTAATCCTCCTTCTTCTTCTTCTGGGTCTGAAAATGTTTATTTGTCGTCGTTGTTTGCCTCACAATAACCGCCTATGTCTTCATCTTCCATGTGGCAGGAAGTGGTACAGAGGTTACAGCACGCTCTGACGTCAATGTGTAACCTTCTCTTATTAACTATGCTCTCCTTTGCGGCGTGCAAACAGGAACACCCATGTAAATAACTTTCCCATTAAAGTAACCACAGTCATACCTCAGGTTTGGTTTGTGAGATGCCCGCCAGAAAGACGAGGTCGGCCATGAAGAGGCAGACACACAGGTGCAGGTGGATGGTGGTTCGAGTCCCTTGTATGGAGCGGCAGAACTTGAAGGTGAGGATGCAGAGGAGGAGACTCAGCAGGGACACGGTCAGTCCCATCTTAGTGATCAGGAGGAGCCCGAAGGTGTGCTGTGAGGAGGAGACACATCAGGAGGTTTAATCTGTGTACTGACATGTGAAGGAGAGAGGAAGACGTTTACAGACATATTCATCATGTGAAGGCCAACGTAACAGAATGATTAATGTCTTTATTTGTAATAATTCCTCAGTAAAACAGGAGGTCCACTAGTTTCACTCCTCAGGTCTCTCTCTCCCTCCCTCTCTCTCTCTCTCTCCTCTCTCCTCTCTCTCTCTCTGTCTAAGCCAATCTCTAACATCCGGCAGGTAGGCTAGCTTATCATGCTAACAGGACCTGCTGCGTAACGACAGGTGGGCTAGCTTATCTTGCTAACGGGACCTGCTGCGTAACGACAGGCGGGCTAGCTTACCATGCTAACGGGACCTGCTGCGTAACGACAGGTAGGCTAGCTTACCATGCTAACAGGACCTGCTGCGTAACGACAGGTGGGCTAGCTTACCATGCTAACAGGACCTGCTGCGTAACGACAGGTAGGCTAGCTTATCATGCTAACGGGACCTGCTGCGTAACGACAGGCAGGCTAGCTTACCATGCTAACGGGACCTGCTGCGTAACGACTGGTAGGCTAGCTTATCTTGCTAACAGGACCTCATTAAACAAGGAGTCTTGGTTCAGATATTTCAGCCTGTCATGCTTCAGTAAGATGAATCTATTCTGCAGTTCTTAATGGTGCGAGTGTGTTCATGTTCTTACCTTCATATCGTAGCGTGCCATTAGCACCGCGAAGCTGCTCAGATGTTCACATGAACACACTGTGTGTGTGCTGTTTGACTGCTGCTGATAGCAACCATGTGTGGACCAGGCTCCTCCCTCAGTCCAGAACGCACAGACGAAGCTGACATCAGGAGACTTCTCTGTGTCCTGCACAAAGAACCAAAGCGTTATCATGAAAGCCTCTATCGTCGAGTCATGCTAACGTTGATCTGAGACACGGAGGGAAGGGGGGGCTACCAGATGTCTCAGGGTGATGTTGACTGGGCTGCTCAGATTCTGGGGGGCGGGGTTAGACACAACAACTGAGACGACTCTGGAGAAGATCTGAAAGGAGGGATCCACACCGTCTTTTTCATATCCTGAGAGCTTCTCAAAGGACCCGTTTATGGTCTTCTCAAGGTTCTTATAGGTCAACAGCGCCGCCATAGCGTAACCTGTAAAAGAAGAGGAGAAGGACGAGGCATGAAGTCAAAGGATGTAGAGGAACGCTTGTCAAAGAGAAGAAATGAGACGATGAAGAGATGTACCAGGGTACGATCCTGTCCCTGCTGCTGTCATCCAGTCAGTGTCTAGACGAGTGTTCTCATTGGTCAGATGGATGGATCCCGTGGGTGGAGTCTGTCCTCTTTGCACCGCGACCTCCACCTCTATTTGGACAGATATTTCACATTTAACACTTGAACTTGTGAAAGTACAGAATGCAGACTGAGCTCTGGACTCGGTCACCTGTCATGCTGGTCTCTATCTTAGTGTGGTTTCCTTTGAGCTGTGGACCGATGACCCTGACGGAGTTCTCCACCGCGTCGAGCAGCCCGCTCACGGCCTCGCTGGTGTCCAGGTGATGAGGAGACAAGATGGCGTCAGTCGCTGTGAAGAGTTTCTGTAAGAGTAGCAGAAACAGGAGGCAGGAAATGAAGACCCCGATGTGTGTGTGTGTGTGTGTGTGTGTGTGTGTGTGTGTGTGTGTGTGTGTGTGTGTGTGTGTGTGTGTGTGTGTGTGTGTCTGCCTGGACCTGCAGCAGCTCCTCTCCATCAGCCTTCCCTCCACTCGCAGTAGTCGGGTTGGAAAGAGCCAAACAGCTGTTCCTCATCATGGACAAAATGTCTGCCAGGCCTCCGAGCGACTGAGAGACAGAGAATAACTGTTCAGCTCTCTCTCTCTAAAGGTCAAACATGATGAACTGTACAGGGCCTAAGGCTTGACCCAGTACATTAAGGAACAGGTGTGAAGAGTTTACCTGAGCGTGTGAGGTCGTACTGTCGGGACTGAAGGTGTCACAGTCCAGCTCTAAATGAGACAGAGACCGTGAGAACATGTGAATATCAAACACACCTCACATCGATGTATGGCGTGGAGTCTGCACAGGAAGTAGATTAAAGTCAGAGCGAGTCTCAAAGTAGAGAGGAAACAGAACTGGACCATGAAGCTCCAGCTTCAGAGCGGCTTCATGCACGCCATTAAGACCCTCACCTGAGCTGCAGACCCTCAACTGAGCTGCAGACCCTCACCTGAGCAGCAGACCCTCAGACCCTCACCTGAGCTGCAGACCCTCACCTGAGCTGCAGACCCTAACCTGAGCTGCAGACCCTGAACTGAGCTGCAGACCCTCACCTGAGCTGCAGACCCTCAACTGAGCTGCAGACCCTCAACTGAGCTGCAGACCCTCACCTGAGCTGCAGACCCTCACCTGAGCAGCAGACCCTCAACTGAGCAGCAGTCCCTCACCTGAACAGTAGACCCTCACCTGAGCAGCAGACCCTCAACTGAGCAGCAGTCCCTCACCTGAGCTGCAGACCCTCACCTGAGCTGCAGACCCTCACCTGAACAGCAGACCCTCACCTGAGCTGCAGACCCTCAACTGAGCAGCAGACCCTCAGACCCTCACCTGAGCTGCAGACCCTCACCTGAACAGCAGACCCTCACCTGAGCAGAAGACCCTCACCTGAGCTGCAGACCCTCACCTGAGCACGGCGTCCTCTCATTGTTATAGTTGGTGAATCCTTTGGGACACTTGCACCAGAAGCTCCCCTCGGTGTTCCTGCAGGTCCCCTCTGCTCCACAGATGATTTCTCCTCTCCTCTCAGCTTCATTGCACTCGTTAATATCTGAGAGAAAGAAAAGAAGATCACATCGATGATCACATCGATTTAACAAGACGTACCGACAATGAACCTGATGTCAGCGAGTGACGGAAGACGGTCGCTCAGTTTGAGAAATTAGCTAAACTGAAGGGGGAAGCGGGGGCAGCGATAGACTAGCAGTTATGTTGCACACCCCATGTAGGCTGAAGTTGTCCTAGCAGTGGGCATGGGTTTAAATCCAAGCTTGGCCCTTTGCTGCATGTCAACCCACTCTCTCTCCCCACAACATGTTTCTCTCTTCAGGTGTCCTGCCAATAAAAAGGTCCAAAAAGTCACGTTTAAAGCAGCGGGGAGCAGCTGATTGTTCTGAGTTTGTATTCAGAGTTTAGAATGATAATCATTGACTCATGAGCTCTTGACAGGCAGCTTTTCATTGGAGGAAGCTGTGAGCTCTAGGATGTTTCTAAAGTTTGCCTCTTGCCCATTGGTCCAGAGGAGCTGCTGCTAGCATGCATTGTGCTAGCGTGCGTTAGCTTGCAGTGTAGGTACAAGCAGTAAAAGTTCACACTACGTCCTGCAGGGGGCGGAGCTTCTGGGGGGGATGAGCCAGTTTGAATGTTTACAAACATTTCTACTGCCTCCTCCTTTAATGCCAGAGAGCATCACTGATGTAACGAGCACAGACACACCTGCCTGAAGGACGGTGGAGGTGTGTTTCCTGATATCAGCTCGACAGTTAAAATCGGCAAACGTAAACACGACTCACCCACGCAGCTTCCAGCGCTGCTCGAGTATCTGCTGTAACCAGGAAGGCAGGTGCAGTTGTAGCCCCCAATCGTGTTCCTGCAGTACGCAACTGGACCACATTTGTTAGTATCGAGGCACTCGTTGATATCTGACAAAGGAAAGAGACAAGATGAGTGCAGTGTGTCCATAGAGACACACCTGTAACACACACACATCTGTAACACACCTGTAACACACCTGTAACACACACACACACACACACACACACCTGTAACACACCTGTTACACACACACACACACATCTGTGGCACACCTGTAACACACACACACACACCTGTAACACACCTGTTACACACACACACACACACACACACACACACACACCTGTAACACACCTGTTACACACACACACACACACCTGTTACACACACATCTGTAACACACCTGTAACACACAAACACACCTGTAACACACCTGTTACATACACACACACACAGACACCTGTAACACACCTGTAACACACCTGTTACATCCACACACACACACACACACCTGTAACACACCTGTTACACACACACATCTGTAACACACCTGTAACAGACACACACACCTGTAACACACCTGTTACATACACAGACACACACACCTGTAACACACCTGTTACATACACACACACACACACACACACACACACCTGTTACACACACACACATCTGTAACACACCTGTAACACACAAACACACCTGTAACACACCTGTTACATACACACACACACACACACACACCTGTAACACACCTGTTACATACACACACACACACACACCTGTAACACATCTGTTACATACACACACACACACACACATACATACACCTGTTACATACACACACACCTGTCACACACGCCCCACCCACACACACACACCTGTAACACACACACACCTGTAACACACACACTGACCTTGGCACTGCCCGCTGAGTCCCGTGAAGTTGGCCGCCCCCCTCGTGTTCTTGTATCCCTCCAAACACTGACAGTAGAAGCTTCCCAGAGTGTTGAAGCACTTTGTGTGTTTCCCACATTGATCTGTGTTTTCTGTGCACTCGTTCTCATCTGCAGGTCAAAGGTCAAACACAACAACAACAACATGTCACTATGACACATTTACAGACTTCTATATGGTGCTGATATCATGGATATTTGTAGTAATAATGTATAAATATATATATGTATGAATATAGTTGAAGGAGAATCCTCGGCTGCCTGTTTCCTGCGCTCCGTCTAAAGAATGCCAGGTGATCGGACCGTCACCTGGTTTCTGTTTTGTCATTTAGTGAATATGTTCAGAAGGTTTCATGTTTAAATTTTTTATTTTCACTTTTAACATGAGAAAATGTCAAGGTCAGGTCAAGTCTTCATTAAGAGGTATTTCATATCGTTTCTGGAGCAGCCGTCCTAATGAACCGCTCAGATGGAGACTTACCCACACACTGACGACCTTCATAGATGAAACCCAGCTGACAGTCAGAGACACAAGTGTGCAGCAAACAAAGCAAACCTGAAGAGAGAGAGAGAGAGCGATAAAAAGAGAGAGAGAGGCAGAGAGAGAGAGAGAGAGAGAGAGAGAGAGTGGGTTCAGTGGCTTGCTCAAGGGCACCTCGGCAGTACTCAGGAAGTGCCCTGACAAGTGACTTGAACCGGCAACCCTCCAGTTCCCAACCCAAGTCCCTAGAGACTGAGCTACTGCCGCCCCACAAACATGTCAATCTCAAAACAGGCAAAGAGGTGGGGCTTAAGCCTCCTGGCAAACAGCTACAACTGGACCTGTTCCACGGTCCACGTCAGTCACGCCAAGATTACAAAAATGTTTTAAAACTTAAAGGCGAAGCATGATCCAATCAGATGAGTTATTAAAACATACATACACTGTAAAGTACCAACAAAGAAAAAACTTAAGTAGACCAAGACCACGTCTGGAGCGAGGCTGTGAACACATTTATTCACCTGTAAAAACCAGCGTTTTAAAAATGGGGCCTAATGGGAGGTGCTAGGCTTTTGAAGGCAGCCTCCAGTGGACGCTCGAGGAACTGCAGTTTTTGCACTTATTACCCCCTAGTGTCCAACACAAGAAGTGCATGTCTTTACAGATGGATAGAAACCTGAGGCTATGAGGGAGGGGCTTATTCTCTCTTTTTTAACAAACTGATAAAGAGGATGAGTTTCAGATTCACAAAGAGTTAAAAATAGACAAAGTTTTTTATAATCACAAACTCTTTAATCAACATTGACTGAATCAACGGGAATAACCTGTTAGCTCGTTAACAGCCTGTTAGCTCAGCTAGCACGCGATATACGATCGGCGATCACAGAGATTCCCACAGGAATGAACAGACTTCCTGCTGACCTCCGTACACAAAGAGGCATCAGGGTGTTTGTGCCGCTCATCAAACAGCAACATAAACAAGAGAGCGGATCGTAGCGTGCAGGTTTCTTACTCTAACAGGTTCTCTAGTCTGAAGCTTTTTATTGACACGTCTCACTCTCACTGAGGGGAAGCATGCAGCCAGTCAGCACACACCAACAGCTACGGTTAACCAACGTCATGGCAACACTAAAAACATCACAACAGCAACAGAAACTGCTCTGACCACAGCGGCAGCAGCAGCAGTTTCCGGTCCATCAATCAGTTCTGCTCTGGGAGTTACCGTCTCCTATCGAGGTTTAACTTAGCCCTCAGATCTCCAGAACCCCAAACGAAGGAGGCGTAGTGACTAAACATCTTTGTGTGTCTGAACAGCAAACACAGACCCTAACAAGGCGACTGCTCCTCGGTTAGTCGTCTTTAGAATCAACCTGCCGTCCTCTAGTAAAGACATGAACTCAGTTTTCTTTCTGTTGTTTCCACCTGGGTAACATGTTCAACTCACGTTCAACTCACTGTGTCTCTCTGTAACCACGAGTTCCTCTTGTCCATATTATACAATGAGACACTCTCATCGCTCCAATCATCAGTTAAATAAACAGATGTGAAAATGAGGTTTCCACTCTTGCCTCACGTGTTGCATGTTTCCTCTTTTATGCTCTTTTTATTCCCTGTTTCCAAACGCAGCTGTCACATGATGACACCTCTCCACAGACACGTGTCGGTCTCTTTTTGACTCTCATGAAGGAAACAGCGCCCCCCCGACTCAAAGTGTGAGCACTGCGTTTCCCTCACAATGAGTCCTCTGTTGTTGTGTGACAGAGCTCCCACACTAACTCCACTTTAGGAGAAGCAGTGAGTGTGACTTTAAGACTTCATAACAGGAGAACATGAAGAGACAAAGAGAGACTCTGTGCAGCTGACTCTAACCCAAAGTGCTGAATCAAAGATTTTGTCTGTCTCACTTTTCTTTATAATAGATTTACTTCCTGTCTGACTTACTTCCTTTAGTTGAGTACGTTCACCTCCAAACATACATTAACCACTTATTATGTTATGATGGTTAAAGTCACTGTTGTGGTGGTTATGATGGTGATTAGGGATGACCCGATACCAGTATTCGGCATCGGTCCGATGCCACCTTTAAGTACTCATACTCGTACTTGTAAAACTATGCGGATACAACGGCACCGATACCACTTTACGGCTGGCGTGCACCTCTTTTCAGTTGAGCGGGTAGACGGAGAGAAGCGAGATGTTAGCGGTGTGGAGATATTTCAGCATAAACGATGACGACAAAAGAAGAGCAGACTGTAAACTTTGCACGGAGTGTAGCTGACGAGGTGTCAGTCGGATGTAAAATTGTTGGACATTTTACGCATTCGGCATTAGCCTACTCCCGCCTGGAAGACATTCAGCTGCAGCTCAACCAGCCCGTAAGAAGACTCCAACAAGACGTGCAGACGCGCTGGAATAGCACGTACTACATCCTACAGTCTCTCACCGAGCAGAAGCGGGCTCTGGGAATATTTGGCTCCGAATATGAACTCCCCGACAATCTTACAGCGCACCAGTGGACACTTCTGGAAAAAAATGTGCCTGTTTTGGCTCCGTTTGAGGAGTTAACCCGAAAAGTGAGCTCGTCTGATGATTTAGCATCAGATGTAATTCCTGCTGTGACCGTGTTTCAGAGACTTTTGACCAAAGAAACAGACGCAGATCAGGGCATTAAGTACTCGTAACGGTACTCGGTATCGGTGAGTACCCAAATGTAAGTACTTGTACTTGTGTACTTGGTTTGCAAAAAAGTGGTATCGGTGCATCTCTAATGGTGATGATGGTTATGATGGTTATGGTGGTTATGATGGTTATGGTGGTTATGGTGGTAACGGTGGTTATGGTGGTTATGGTGGTAATGGTGGTTATGGTGGTTATGGTGGTTATTGTGGTAATGGTGGTTATGGTGGTTATGGTGGTAATGGTGGTTATGATGGTTATGGTGGTAATGGTGGTTATGGTGGTAACGGTGGTAACGGTGGTTACGGTGGTAATGGTGGTTATGGTGGTAATGGTGGTTATGGTGGTAATGGTGGTTATGGTGGTAATGGTGGTTATGGTGGTTATGGTGGTAATGGTGGTTATGGTGGTAATGGTGGTTATGGTGGTAATGGTGGTAATGGTGGTTATGGTGGTTATGATGGTTATGGTGGTTTAAGTCAGCGTTATGATGGTTATGATGGTTTAAGTCACCGTTATGATGGTTATAGTGGTTATTCTGATCTATAAGTAAAATAGTTGTAAAATAAGTTTTGTGTCTGACTGAAACAAAAAGTCATATATTCTGAACAATGACACAATTACTAAACTTCCCCGTACATCTGCTTTTATCTTATTTTTCTCATTCATCACACACACACAAACACACATTGATTCATTCATGGACTTACCGAGAATGAGCAGCTCCTTCTTTGGCGCCATGACGTCAGAAACAAATAATCCGTGAGTAGTCGATGATTTTTGACCTAAACGGTGACTCAGCTGTAAACTGTGAAAGTTCGTTCTGTATCTATAGATCGTTGAAATGAGAGTTTACATCCACACAGCAAAGGTTGTTTTTAATGTTCAGACTTCCTGAAGTCCCACGTGGATCAAATCCTTAGAATTGAAAAAGGAAGAAAATATCGTGTGTGTCAGGAAAGTAACTGTGAACCTTCACCAGCTTCGTCCTCCCTCCTCCGATTCAGACTCTCACTCTGAGCACGCCTCGCTCGCCCACTTGAATCCCCTCCCTCTCTCTCTCTCTCTCTCCCTCTCTCTCTCCCTCTCTCTCGGTCTCTCTCTCTCTCTCTCTCTCGGTCTCTCTCCCTCTCTCTCTCCCTCTCTCTTTCTCCCTCTCTCTCGGTCTCTCTCTCTCGCTCTCTCTCTCTCTCTCTCTCTCTCTCTCTCTTATCCGTGTGGCCTTGTCTCTCTCTCGTCACTCTTTCTCACTTTGTTTCTTTCACTCCATAACTTTGCAGATGAGCACATTTCTCTCACTGACACCGTATCACATTACTCGAACTAACCCCCCCCCCCCCCCCCCCCCCCCCCCCCCTGTCCACGCCGTCTTTCACATTTCCCTGTTACGCTCCAGTGGGCTCTGTTTCAGAAGCTATTCACGACCCTCTCATGAGACACAGAGAGAGAGAGAGAGAGACAGAGAGAGAGGAGGAGGGAGCAGAGAGAGAGAGAGAGAGGAGGGGGGAGCAGAGAGAGAGAGAGAGGAGGGGGGAGCAGAGAGAGAGAGAGAGAGAGACCGATGAGAAACGTTCAATCTAAACAGCTGCTGTTCTACTGAACTTTTGCCAGTAAGTAATCTTATATCCGCTCCCTTTCTCCTGCTCTCCATCTCCTCCTGTTGTTCAGCCCTTAACCCAGATTCAGACAGACTGTCTGTGTTTTCTCAAACCCCCCCCCCCACAGTTAAAGAAAGACTGAATGGATGCAGGATCACCTCTAAAGTCCAATCTTCTACAAGATCCCCAGAATCATCAGACGGTTTATATGAAACCATTAAAGCAAAATAACCCACACATGGAAATACTTTCATTAAGTTAGGGCTATGGTTCAACAAGCACCAACCAATCAGCACGCTTAATCAAAGTGAGAATCTGTGAGGTCACTGTGGTCACAGTGTCGGGTTACTTTGGTTTCTTGGTTTCTGAACCAGTCGAGCTAAAAACCAAAAGCTTCCTCAGGTGTTTGAAACGTCACCAACGAGCCTCAGACGTCCCTCAGCCCCCGACATCATGTGAAACCGTTAGTTTGGTTTCATTTTCTCATTTCATTTTAAAATGATTCTCAGATGGAGGTCTAGCTGTCAGTTTAGGGTTCTGTTTGGTGTTACAGGGTCCTCAGACCACCCTCTTTTACATCAGAGCTGGTCCTCAGTGATGGTCTCAGGGCCCAGGAGGGGGCGCTGTACTTTAGTTGTGAAGCTACGATTGAGCAACAACTGTTGCATAGAGAGGACAAGAGGACACTGAGTTTATCCACTTCTGATGCAGGGAGGAGGAGGAGGAGGAAGAGGAGGAGGGGGAGTAGGAGGAAGATGAGGAGGAGGGGGAGGAGGAGGAGGAACAGGAGGAGGAAGATGAGGAGGAGGGGGAGGAGGAGGAAGATGAGGAGGAGGGGGAGGAGAAGGAGGAAGAAGAGGAGGAGGAGGAGGAGGTGGAAGACAGTGTGTGCACATTAGGTTACTGACAGTGAGAGGAGTAAACAAACTTAACTTAGTGATGAGATTCAGACTCATACTTTTTCCAGATGTGAGAGATGACCTCTGTTGTCATGGTGACCATGCAGCGAGCATAAACATCGACCACATCATCGTGAAGATGTGTCAGCTAAGTGTGTGCTTAAGATGACATGCTAAGAAACATATCTTTGCATGTTGCACACAGTGATGGTGGATTAGAAACATTATCAACGACCGACTGTTTGAAGCGGACAGCAAACAATGTTCACACAATATTTCCATGAGAAGACTTTTTTGAGTTTCTCAGCGAATTCTGGCAGCTGTGATGAGACGTCAGTCTGTCGGCATCTCCATCCGTCTGATTGTCTCTTCTGCATCGTCTTCACCCTGTCATCGTTTTTCATCATCTCCCCGACAGAGGAGCCGACTTAAAGAGACAAATCATCAGAGACCCGGAGACAAACTGAAGTGTGCTGCTTTTATTTTGAAGGCGGACAAACTGAAGTGTGCTGCTTTTATTTTGAAGGCGGACAAACTGAAGTGTGCTGTTTTTATTTTGAAGGCGGACGAACTGAAGTGTGCTGCTAGTGAGATGACTTCTTCAGTGGGAGAACAGCGCTGCTGTGTTTTCATATTGAAATATCCTGTGTGTGTGCGCATGTCTGTCTGTGTGTGTGTGTGTGTACGTGCGTGTGTGTGTGCATGTCTGTCTGTGTGTGTTTGTGGAGCTCCAGCTGTAAACAATGTGACCACACAGACTGTAAGGGCGTCACAGAATCAATATGAACGTACAAAGACGAGATCGCAGCCTAGCTTAGTGACTGAAAATGTACGGAAAAATAACAGTCTGAAAACACACAGAGACACACACACACACACACACACACACACACACACACACATAAACACACACACATATACACACACACAAACACACACATACACACACACACATATATACACACACAAACATATATGGGCGTGTGGGCGGCTGTAGCTCACTTGGTATAGTCGTCGCCTCTCAACCGGAAGGTCGAGGGTTCGTCTGTGTGTGTGTGTGCGTGTGTTGGTGGAGCTGTAAACCATGTGACCACACAGACTGTAACAGCGTCACTGACGCAAACACACACATATACACACACACACACAAAACACAAAATACACATAAAAACACACACACACACACACACACTTTCCCTCACTCTGCTGTGCTTTTTTTAAAAACAGTTATTTTTCACACCTCTGCAGAGCCGAACGTGGAGAGGAGAGTGAAAGCAGCGTGTTTGAGACTCAGATGACAATTTTTGTGGTTTGAGTTGCAGGCGAGAAGGAGAACGCTGTGACCACACCATGATTCAAACTAAGAGTTCGGTATGTTCATCATCATGGCGTCATTGGAGGCCCTCAAACATGCATTCATCACGATCAGCAACCTGTGTTTTTAAATGAATGCTGAAGTGTAAAATCCTGTAATGATCTGATGTGCGATGGTGAGGCATGAATCCAATCTGACTTTTATGCAGGACGTTGTGTTCTTTTAAGAAGTCAACGATCCGGGAGTTTATGATGCTGCAGAGCACTTTGCCCAAACAGCTGGTGACACATATTCCTCTGTAGTTCTGAGGGTCACTTTTGTCACCACTTTTAAATTTCGGTGTAATAAGACCTTGACTCCAACTCTCTGGGAAATATCCCACACTCAGAATTAAATTGAATAATTTGAGAATAGCCAATTGGAATTTTTCTGTGCTGTATTTTAGCATTTCGTTCAGTATGCCATCAGGGCCTAAACAGAGGTTTAGAGGTCATATATCAGCGGTCTCTCTCTCTACCTCATCTATAATCTCTCTCTCTCTCTCTCCCCTCATCTATACTCTCTCTCTCGCCCCTCATCCTGTAAAAGCGGTCTCATGCCCCGCTGCTGCATATCCTCGCTCACCAGTTGGAAACCATAGCAACAGACTTGACAGGCGCCCTCCTTCCACAGGCGATCACTTCCTGAGGAAGCTCTCACCTAATGGTTCCTTCCTCAATGATCTGGTTTTTCCACATGATGACTGCGGGCCGTCACAGGGGCCTTTATCCAGAAACCCTCTGAGAGTTTTTCATGTTTTCCTTAATGTGTGTCTCAGATGAGGTTTGTTTGCCTCTCTCTGAGCGACTGCTGGGTTATATCCTCCTCAGCTCTGCAGGACAACATGAGCAGCATGTGTTCAGCAGTAAATCTCACTCTGCTGTGTATGAACACTGTAATGTAAACTAATGATGAGCTACTGAAACTCTCTGTGTGTGAGTGTGTGCACACATCCTCTCAGTGGGACGTCACCAGAGCTCTTCAGTGTTTATAACAGAGTCCATTAGAGACCCTTGTCCACGTACACAAGGACACACAGAGAGACTCTGATTGGATTTATAGTTTCCTCCCAGACACTCACATCTTTTTCTCTCTCTTCTAACTTCATCATTATAACTTTTAGTGTACTAATATATATCTGACGGCCTCTGCAGGGTTTCTACTTTTTCTTCTTCTTCTTCTCTCCCTCGCGACCGGTCTGTGAAGTGAGGGGGCGGCGTGAGGTGACAGGGGGCAGCTGTTTCCTCCCCGGCTTTGAAGATGTTTGTAAAGATTGAGGGAGTACGATGGAGGGAAAGGGTGAAGCTTATTTCTCTTGATGAGGGAGGCCACATTCAGCATTCAGGCTCACTCCTGGCAGCAGCTCTGGAAACTCTCTCTCGCTCTCTCTCTCTGTCTCTCTTTCTCTCTCTCTCACTCTCTCTCTCTCACACTCTCTGTCTCTCTCTCTCTCTCTGAGATGGCGGAGTGAGTGTGGAGCTGAGAGTGTTTTGTTTGGAAGCATGAGTGAGTTTATTTGCAAACTTTACTTAAGCTTAATTTTGTTTGTTAATGTTTTGTGTTCAGTTGTTGTTTGTAAGAACAGTGTAAGTTAGAAGTGTGTAGGTTACGTGTAAGAGGGTTTGTGGTATGTGTGTGTGTGGCGCGTGTGCTAACTTGGCACCATGCCAGCAGCTGAGGCTACAGCTGATTTTGAAAGGCTGTCTCACCGACATGGCATCAAGTTGGTGCCCTCGGTGCAGTGCAGTGTGGAGGAAGCCGGGCTGGCTGTGGGGAAAATGATGGACTGTGAGGCTGTGAAATCGGCCTCAAGAATGAACAGGGCCATTGTAATGTTTTTGGATACCACGGCGAAAGTCAGTGAGGTGGTAGAGAAAGGTGTCGTCATCCATGATACATTTACTTCTGTTCTCCCCCTCATTAACCCATCCACTAAAATTGTTATTTCAAATGCACCCCCTTTTATTAAAAATGAGATGCTGATGAAGGAGTTATCCCGGTACGGGAAGATTGTTTCACAAATTAAAATGGTGTCACTCGGCTGTAAGTCACCAAAGTTGAAACATGTTGTGTGTTACCGTAGACAGGTTCACATGGTCTTAAAAGATTCTACCCTTGATCTGAACCTGTCTTTTTCTTTTCGTGTAGATGGTTTTAATTATATGGTGTTTGTCTCATCGGACACTATGAAGTGTTTTGGCTGCGGAATCCGCTATATCCTTCACCAGAAAGACAGACAACTCAGAAGACGTGTTGTCTGATCAAGAAATCTACCGACTGAGGAAACATATTGTCAAAGTGAGAGCCCAAATCATCTCCAATGATGATGAGTTTTAAAATCTGCTTCACTTTTATTCTGACCTGTTTTAGCACACTCTCTTTTTTATCCATGTGTGATTTTAATCTCAGCAGTTTAAACCTGAACGGAGCCAGGGCTGATTTTGAAAGGGCTGCTCTTTTTAAGATGGAAATTAAGAGAATAGATGTTATGTTTTTACAGGAAACCCACAGCACAACAGATAATGATAGTGAATGGAGGAAGGCTTTTAATGGGGAGGTCGTTTTAAGTCACAAGTCCAGTCTTAGTGGAGGGGTGGGGATTTTATTTTCCAGGAGTTTTTTACCAGTTTCTTTTGATTTAGAGGAGATCATCCCAGGTGTTTTAATGAAAGTAAAAGCAACTTGAAGCGTGAAGCTTGTGTTTTAAACATTTTAAATGATACTGTTAAAGACTGTAATGACAATGATTTTATGTTTTTAGGAGGTGATTTTAACTGTACTGAAACACCTCTTTTAGACCGGAATCATTTAGAGCCCCACCCTGCTTCCTCTAGCAGGATCACACAAAAAACATGTGGAGAGTTTTTAACAGTAATCACAGACAATACATGGAGTCATTCAAAAGACAACTTTTTATCATTAACTAGACTGGACCGCCTCTATTGTTTTAATCATCATTTAAATATTTTTAAAAGATGTCACATTCAGCCTGTGGGTTTTAGCGATCACTCTTTAGTTTCCTGTTCTATTTTTATTAAAAACATTTGTTTAAAGAGCGCCTATTGGCATTTTAACACCGCTCTTTTAAACAACCAGGTTTTTAGAACCAAAAGTTTTTTTGGGAGAGCCACAGAGAGAGCAGGCCTGCCTTTCCCAGCATTCAGCAGTGGTGGGATTTTGGGAAGACTCAAATATAAAAATTATGCCAGCAGTTTACTCGCAATGTCACTCGAGACTTAACCCGATCTTTGAGAAATCTGGAGTTTGAGGCAGAAGAACTGCAGTCTTTAGCAGAGTCCTCGGGAAATGGAGGGCATTTAGACTCCCTCAAACACAAAAAGGCAGCCATAGCCAACCTGCTAGGCGTGTCAGCACAGGGGGCTCTGGTCAGGTCGAGGTTTATGAACATTTCACAGATGGACGCCCCATCTCAATTTTTCTTTGGGCTGGAGCAGAAAAATGAACAAAGGAATATCATTCATTGCTTACATGCGGGTAGTGGCTCCGATATCTCAGACTTGTCTGAGATTAGGAAGTTTGCTGCCGGTTTCTATAGAGACCTTTTTAAGAGTGAATGGTCAGATAATCCAGATGTGCACAGCAGCTTCCTAGCAGGTCTCCCTCAGGTCAGTACAGAGGCAAACTGGAGCTGGAGACAGAGTTAACTCTGGAAGAACTGTACACAGAGATGATGAGTTTGCAGAGCGGCAGAGCTCCAGGGATGGACGGCCTTCCTGTAGACTTTTTTAAATCGTTTTGGTCCATCATTGGACCAGACCTGTTACAGGTCGTTCAAGACAGTCTTCAGAAGGGAAGGCTCCCTCTGAGCTGCAGGAGGGCTGTCATCACCCTGCTGCCTAAGAAGGGAGACCTGCAGGAAATTAAGAACTGGAGACCGGTGTCTCTGCTGTGCACGGATTATAAAATCCTGTCCAAAGCTCTGGTCCTCAGACTGAGAGAGGTGATGGTGTCCATCATCCACCCTGACCAGACCTACTGTGTGCCTGGCAGGCTCATAAGTGATAATATCACTTTAATTCGAGATGTTCTGGCGTTTTCCAGTGAATTGGACATAGAAACTGGTCTTATTTCCATAGACCAGGAAAAGGCTTTTGATCGGGTTGAACACCAGTACCTGTGGCAGACTTTAGCCGGGTTTGGCTTCAACCCTGGGTTCATAGCCAAGATCAGGGTTATCTACAGTGATATTGCGAGTATTCTGAAGATTAATGGCGGGCTGTGTGCACCTTTTAATATTGAGAGGGGGGTGAGGCAGGGCTGCTCTCTCTTGGGCATGTTGTACTCTGTAGCCATCGAGCCTCTGCTCCACCAACTGAGACAGAAAATAGCAGGTGTGTATTTCCCCAGGTGCCCCGTGTCTTTTAAAATATCTGTGTATGCCGATGATCTCATCGTGCTTCTTAATTCACAAAAAGGTATCGATGTTTTAAATGACACTATTAACATGTTTGGTTTTATTTCTTCTGCAAAGGTTAAAGAGCGAGACTGTGATGGTGGGGGAGAGGCTGGGGGGTCGGCTCAGTCTGCCTGCTGAACTAGAATGTAAGAGAGGAGGTCTCAGGTACCTGGGGGTCTTCCTGGGGGGATGAGACCAGTATAAAGACAAATTGGGATGGGGTCCTAGAAAAAGTCAAAGGCAGATTAAATAAGTGGAGATGGCTACTCCCTAAAATGTCTTACAGAAGACGGACCCTCATTGCCAACAACCTGGTCTCATCCTCCCTGTCACACAGAGTGGCCTGCATGGATCCTCCAGCCTCTCTCCTAACTCAGGTAAAACGTCTTTTAGTTGATTTTATTTGGGACAGGATGCACTGGATCCCACAGAGTGTCCTTTTTCTCCCTAAAGAGGAGGGCGGTCAGGGCCTGGTCCATTTGGCCAGAAGGGGAGCTGCTTTTAGCCTGCAGTTCATTCAAAGGTTTTTAACTGGACCAAAGGACACTCTGTGGAGACCTCTAGCCTGCTGCACCCTGAACTGTTTGAATAACCTGGGTATGGATTTTAATTTGTTTGTAATGGACAGCACCCATTTTAACAGGTCATCTCTGCCTAGTTTTTATAAAAGTGTTTTTAATGTCTGGAACCTTTTGAAAAAAACAGAGACAGGACCAGGCAGACTCCCTACACTGGCTGCTGCAGGAACTGGTCCTTCATGGGACAATTCTGGACTGTCCCAGCTGGGCGGGTCCCTACCTGTCTTCTCTGTTCCAGACTGCAGGGGTCACGACTCTGGGCCAGGTGGTGGAGCTGGCTGGACCCCAGCTGCAGAAATCTGCAGGACTGACTGTTAAACTGGGAATGAGGTCCAGCAGAGTCACCCAAAGGCTCCTGGACCATTGGAAGGAGAAACTAAGTGGTCGCGGGCTTGAGATGTTGGAATCTTTCTGCTCTGGTCGGACTACACCTGACACACAGGACCCCTTCCCCTACATCCAGCTCACTGTGGACCTGAACAACTGTGCAGGTATCCTTCTGGACCACTGTCCTCAGGCCTCTCTGCAGGACACCTCAGGAAAGGCTTTTTATCGTTTGATGGTAGTTACACTGAACAGAAATTAACTGACACCCCATGGAGGACTCACCTGGGCCTAGGAGGGTCAGGGCCGGCCTGGAGGTCTCTCTACAAACCTCCACTGACGAAAAGACACGGAGACTTACAGTGGAAGATCCTCCATGGGGCCGTGGCAGTGAACTCTTTTATCTCTGTTGTGAACACTGATGTTGAAGACAAATGCCCATTTTGCACACAGAGAGAGACTGTTTTTCATTGTTTCACTGGATGTCACTGTCTGCACTGTTTCTGTTTTTACAAAGTGTTTTACTGCTTTTACTGAGCCTTTTACCAGAGAGGTTTTTATCTGTGGTTTTAAATACACTCGCCAGAAGAAGGAGAAGAGCCAGCTTTTAAACTTTGTGTTGGGCCAGGCCAAGACGGCGGTGTATGTGAGCCAGAGGAGGAAGGTGGGGGGGGGGGGGGGGGGGACCACTTCCCCTGTCACTGTGTGTGTGGGACAAACACTTTCAGGACTGCGTGGTGTTTCCAGAGTGTTTTATGTGATGTGGCAGATGATGACTTGGAGTTTGGGAATGTGCTGACAATATGATGTATATATTTATTTATTTATTTATTCAACAACAAAAGAACAAAGAATAGTCTTTAAATAAATCATTGAAATGTTAATATAAATGTGTATATTGTATGTGAGCGACAAATAAATTGTGTTTTAAAAATAAAAATAAAAAATCTGTCTCTGTCTCGCTCTCCCTCTCTCTCTGTCTCTCTCTCGCTCTCACTCTCTCTGTCTCTCTCTCTCTCTCTGTCTCTCTCGCTCTCTCTCTCTCTGTCTCTCTCTCTCACTCTCTCTCTCTCTCTCGCTCTCACTCTCTCTCTCTCTCTGTCTCTCTCTCTCTCTCTCTCTCTCTCTCTTTCTCTCTCTCTCTCTTCCGAGCCTAAACATCACAAAGCTGCTTTACATTTTCACCCGTTACACAGTGACGCTCTGCAACATGCTTCTCTGATCAAACTGACCTTTGCTCCAGTTGGTCCATGTTGACATGGCGAGCAGCAAAGATCAGCCAGACGTTTCCTTTTTTTTAAAACATGTAGTCGTGAGGTAAACACCAGTGTGACTCTGTCCCTCGTGCTGTTTGGGTGTGAGAGCTCCAATAGGCCTGAACATGCATCATGTGTGTGCTTTACAGCTATACATCGCCCCCATGTGGTGAAAGAAAGAAGTGATCTTATTGCAGAACTCATTTATGTGGCTGCTAAAGTAAAGCTGCAGCTGGAGTTCATTGTTAAACTGTCTCAATGTTCATATTACTGATGACAGCAACACCGCATATCTACGTACAGGAACCGAGTGGAGGAACCGAGAGTCTGTACTAAAGAAAAAAATCAACACACACAAACTTCTTGATATTCTATAAAAAATAATGTTCTTTGGCGTTTATATTCTAACCTGCAGCAGCACAACATAAAACATTCCTTCTCTTAAACAAGGATCTGCTTCTCCGTGTCTTCCTCCTCTTGTTTTAGCTGTTCTTCTGCCACCAGCGACTGATGTGACATCATCATGATGTCTTCTCCTGATTGGTCTATAGTCACAGGTTCAGACAGTGAAGCTTTCGTGAAGGCGTTTATGAACCGAAGCGCTAACCCCTTCTCCAACACAGGTGCCTTCTGTGCCGAGAAAACAAACATGGTGGCAGAAGAAGGTCAGCTCGGCTCCTCTACAGAGAAAAAACAGACTCACAAGCTAGGCGGCTACACGGTGCAGACGGATACGTTTGTCCACTTAATAATCTAACTTAAAGAAAAAAAAAGTGTTCTTCTGCCGGTAGCGCTGATAGTTTCTGTAAACATAATAGTCCCAAAATGTCACCATTTAGTTAATAAATGTCTGAGTTATTGACAAGGAAGGTGTCTTGATGGGCCATGTGTGATTTTTATAAAATATAAAACCAGGGATGGAATGACGTTATCTGCATACAGGTGTATCTGAGAGAGTGATGTCATCTGCATACAGGCGTATTTGAGAGAGTGATGTCATCTGCATACAGGTGTATCTGGTAGATTGATGTCATCTGCATACAGGAGTATCTGGTAGAGTGATGTCATCTGCATAGAGGAGTATCTGAGAGAGTGATGTCATCTGCATACAGGTGTATCTGAGAGAGTGATGTCATCTGCATACAGGTGTATCTGATAGAGTGATGTCATCTGCATACAGGTGTATCTGAGAGAGTGTTGTCATCTGCACACAGCCGTATATGAGAGAATGACGTCATCTGCATAGAGGCGTATCTGAGAGAGTGACGTCATCTGCATACAGGAGTATCTGAGAGAGTGATGTCATCTGCATACAGGTGTATCTCTTAGAGGGATGTCATCTGCATACAGGTGTACCTGGTAGAGTGAGGTCATCTGCATACAGGCGTATCTGATAGAGTGATGTCATCTGCATACAGGTGTATCTGAGAGAGTGTTGTCATCTGCATACAGCCGTATCTGAGAGAATGACGTCATCTGCATACAGGCGTATCTGAGAGAGTGACGTCATCTGCATACAGGAGTATCTGAGAGAGTGATGTCATCTGCATACAGGTGTATCTCTTAGAGGGATGTCATCTGCATACAGGTGTACCTGGTAGAGTGATGTCATCTGCATACAGGCGTATTTGAGAGAGTGATGTCATCTGCATACTGGTGTATCTGATATAGTGATGTCATCTGCATACAGGTGTATCTGGTAGAGTGATGTCATCTACACAGGAGTATATCTGATAGGGTGATGTCATCTGCATACAGGCATATCTTCATACCTTTAAGGGGATTAAAAGCAGTATTTTGATTTGATTTGATTTGTTTTATGCGCTGCACTGTGCAGAAGTTAAATGTTTTGGGGTTAACCTGATCTGGATTGGTATTAAGGATAACCATATACAACAAAATACTCATGGGAACCAGTGTGATTGTGTATATATGTATATGTGTATGTATGTGTGTATATATATGTGTGTATATATGTGTATGTATGTTTGTGTGTGTGTGTGTGTGTGTGTGTGTGTGTGTGTGTATATATGTGTATATATTTGTGTGTTTATGTGTATGTATGTTTGTGTTTGTGTGTATATATGTTTTTGTATGTGTATATGTGTGTGTGTATATTTGTGTATGTGTGTATGTGTCTATATATATATATATATGTGTATATATATATATATGTATATACTGTATGTGTGTATATGTATGCACGTCTCTTTTCTAGGATTTTCTTTCTTTCTTTATTATAATGTCGGTCCATAATCGTCTATGTAGAAGTCCTTCAGAATTTTTAATTTGTATTTTCTGTTACCCACATTGTGTTTATGTTTATGTTTCTGATTATCTATTGTATTTCTACTATCTCCTTTTTCCATGATTATGAACAAATAAGTGACAGTTTGACAATTGTTTGACAAAGTCTGTCTTTGATGTTTCAGGAAACAATCAAAATCAAAATCTTTATTTATATGACTTTGTTCTCTGGTCTATTTTTTATTTATCCTTTATTTTAGCAGGGAGGACCCACTGAGACCGAGGTCTCTTTTCCAGGGGTGCCCTGCAGCAATACAAAAATAGAAACAGCACAAATATAAACATATTAACAGTTAACAATAATAACATCTAGACACTGAAACACATATTCACACATGTAAACCATGTCCATTTAAATGAATTCACATTGTGAAACAGTTGCAATTTCCTTCCTGAGGTAGTTTGGACACAAGGTCTTTAAAAACACTGTATGAAACTAGAGCAGGCAATTTAGCTATCCTCTGAAGGTCATTCCATATAATGGGTGCAGCAACACTAAAGGCAGTCTTTCCCCATTCAGTTCTAAACCTCTGTGTTTTCAAAGTTATCCAGTTTTGAGACCTTGTCGAATGGCTCAATATGTTTATGGACAGGAGAGTAGTAAGGTAAGAAGGGAGTTTACCTATAAGTGCCTTGTAAATAAACAAAATACTGTGCTACTTTCTTCGTTGACCCGTTGAACGAGAACCAGCCTACAGAATGATAAAGGTCACAATGATGAGTTTGAAATCTGTCACTTGTGATTAAACAAAGAGCACTGTGGTATAAGGCATCTAAACGCTTCAAGACAGAGGTAGACATGTGGTGTACGGAGGGCCTGCGAGGAGAGGAGAATGAGTCTGACCTGAGGACAGGAGGAGCGTCTGGATGTTTCTGTGTGTTCACTATCTTTAACTCACTCTCCACCTCCATCTGTGTGTACGCCTCACTGTAACCGTGGAGGTTGGTGGAATTACAGATGTATTGTCCTGAATCCTGGCACCCCACTCTGCTCAGTGTTAAAACTCCACCCACCACCGTGTGTTTCCATGGCAACGGTGCTCGGAGCTTGGACCAGGTGACGACAGGTGTAGGGGAACCTGAAAGACAGAAGAGAACGTGAGATTTACACACATAAACAAATAAACAAACAAACAAACAAACAAACATCTCACCACTGGCGACACACGTCATCGTCACCATGTTTCCCTCCACCACAGTCATCTCTGAAGCGCTCACTGAGGCCACTGGGGCTCCCAGCCCCCCCTCAACAATCACATCAACTTTGACCTCGGTCACCCCCTTAGAGTTTGAAGCCTGGCAGATATAAACCCCCGAGTCCTCCGGGTGCACCGCGGGCCACTGAGCAAACAGACGCCAACGACCTCATTCACCACTCGTCTTTAAAAATCTGATAAATCTGACAAAACTGTTTCATATGTTTCTGCTCCTATTGTACCTGTATTGTGTTGACGTTGTTCGTCTCCTTGGTAATCAGCTGCAGGGTGGAGCCCTGGCGTTTCCAGCTAATTTTTGGGCGTGGCCTGCCTGAAGCCAGACACTCCACCGACACGGCGTCCCCCATCCTGACCCTCAGGGGCCCTGCTGGTGTCAGCCGCACCTTAGGAGCATCTGACAGTGACATGAGAAGCATTAACCCTGCAGTTAGTTTATGGCCACATGGGGGCAGCAGAGGCGAGCGTTGGACACAACACCGACATATCAAAATTTTTTGTCGGGTTTGAACGGGTGTTGAATCTCGTGACTGAACATCTTTTAAACGTCTTTTAAAGGAAACACTCACTGGGATATCAGTGGCTCTTTAGCTGCTAGATGTTCCACAATGTTCACGAGCTAACTGTTAACATCGTCGAGCTAACTGCTGACATCGTTGAGCTAACTGCTACGGTCGTTGAGCTTACTGACTGTCGGGCCCAGCAGCTGTTGAAGAAACTGCTATTATGATATAAAGTAAAGATGAGATATTCAAACATGAAGCCTGGCTTTGAACTGAATCGTGGAGATGAGCTCACATTTAACGTTGAGCACGACCTTCGCCGTGCCTCGGCCGGCAGAGTTGTTCGCCACACAGCGGAACTGTCCCTGGTTTGCGGGTCGAGAGTTAGCGACGGTCAGCACAGAGTCTCCAGGACCCACCTTCACATTTTCTACGAGACAGATGAAGAAGTCAGTGACACGTTTCACCACTCCTTCACGTTAGTGTTAACACTAGTATAATAAGTTGACCCCTCTGACCTGGCTCGTCTCCACTCCAGCTGGACCGGCTGTGCACCGCCACACAGTGGGCACCTGAAGCTGGCCGACTCCCCTTGGTGTACAGTCGCTGTCCGGGGCTCCACGGAGACTACAGGCGCCTGCGCACACATTGCAGACACACATGAACCTTTAGTCGAGTAAACGATCAGCGACCTCAAAGCAAATAAAGTCAGCAAACACACAGACTGAACAGAGGGGCTCAGAAGACCACGATCACAGTCCCTCATCAACAGCGAGCTGGAATATATCATCTTTATTTATATGACTAAAGTTCTCTGGTCTCAGGTCTTATATATTATTTTTTATTTTTTATTTAGCCTTTATTTTAGCAGGGAGGACCCACTGAGACCTGTTATATTCTGCTCTTAATGTACTCAAAAGACACAGAATATCTGTTTCTACCCAACCGGGTATTCAAGTTTAATGAAACTCTTCACACAGGTACATTCAACCCGGCTGTGACATGCAGCTCTCCCTCCGTGTTACACCCTAAAACGTCTGTGTTGCTTCTTACATCAGAACAATAGTTCCTATTGTTACATCCTTTCTCTTTTGAACAGTTGGATTTTCCTCATACTGCATATTATACATATACAACTCAACAGTTCAACTTTTAACTGTTTAAATTTCTTTGGCAGCAATAATATATGTACTGAAGTAACGTAAAGTTGCCTCTTTCAAGTTAACATACATGAATCTAAAGTATGTTTGAACAGTTTTCTAAACTAAGACATCGTACGGATTATCATTTATTTTCTGAACCTAATACATATTTGTTTAAGCTTTTCCTTGTCCAAACCTATCAACATTTCTAAAACTTTAGTGTATTCATCTCATAACATTGCAAGAAATGCAGAAACTTAGCATAACATAACATCAACTTAAGTGCATTTATTTCTCTCACTCCCCTTTTTTTTTTCTTCTTTTGGCTATGTCGTAAAGTCTTTGTAGCGTTGCAGTTTCACAACTGTGCGACCAGATCTAGTAGTGACTGGTGTGTTGCCAGGTTCATTGTCTGAGGCTCCTTCAGACACGATATGTGGAGGATCGGTCTCTGAGTACAGGGGTCAACAATATCCTTGTCAATGAGATCATCCAGGTTTGTCCCTTGAGCGCGTCTCAGGTGTCTCCTATTTCTCCTTACAACACCACCTGAGTCCAACTGGACCTCATAGGATCTTGCATCAATCTGTCTTTGTATCCTGCCAGCTCTCCAGACAGTGTGGGGGTTAAGTGGCTGTATTCTCACTAAGTCCCCTGTATCAAGCGTTTCTAGATCTCTGGCTGACCTGTTATAGTAGGCACATTGGCGACGTTGTTTGTTTTTCAGGTCCTGATGTGCCCGTGTGACTGTTGTCCAGGCCCTGCGATGATGTGTTGCGATGGTCTAGAATTGCAAGATAGGGGTCCTGACCAGCAGCTTTGGCTTTGAGCATTAGTTTCTTAGCAGTCTTCACAACTGACTCAGCCTTGCCATTGCTCTGAGGGTAGCCAGGTGAAGAGGTCTTATGTTGAAATTCCCACAGCTTGCTGAATCTCTGGAACTCAAATGAAGAGAATTGTGGTCCGTTATCCGAAATGACAATATCTGGGATACCTTGACGGGCAAAATGGGCTTTTAGTTTCTTTATCACTGTTGTAGACTTTGTATCAGACAGATAGTCTATTTCCCAAAAGTTTGAATAATAATCCACTGTGATAAGGTAGTTCTTGTTGTCAAATGAAAACAGATCTGTGCCCACCTTTGCCCATGGTCTGCTCGGAATGTCATGCGGGAGTAGAGTCTCTTTTTGTTGTTTGACATCCACTGACCTGCAGATATTACACTTGGCCACATGGGTTTTGATGTGATCGTTCATGCCCTGCCAGTAGACACACTCTCTAGCCTGACGTAGGCATCCTTCAACACCAAGATGAGAGGAGTGTAGACGGTGGATGATGTCTCTTTTCAGTGTGTCAGGTATAACAGCACGTTCACCTCTAAACACTATACCCCCTTGATAGCTCAGCTCCTCCTGAAATGAAAAGTATGGCCTGATTTCACACAGCATTTGTTTTTTGTCATTTGGCCATCCTTTCAGCATCATTGTAATGAGGGTCTGGAGTGTCTTATCCTGTTTCATTGCAGTGCGTATTGCACTGAGCCTGTCTTCCGAAATAGGTAAATGTTGTACCATGTTCACAGTCTCTATTTCAGCTTCTACTGAACCATAGGATGAACATTCAGGAAGGTAAGCTCTACTCAGGGTGTCTGCTAACAGTATTTCTTTTTCCTGGTACATATACCACATCTAAATCATACTTCTGAATGCACAGCATCATTCTCTGAAGTCTTTTGGGTGCGCTGAGAAGTGGTTTTGTCACAATGGTCTCTAATGGTTTATGATTACTTTGTACAGTTACGTTGCGACCATAGGTGTACTGGTGGAACTTTTCCATGTTGAAAACCATTGCTAGAAATTCTTTCTCTATTTGAGCATAACCTCGCTCTGTTGGTGTGAGTGCTCTGCTTGCGAATGCAACAGGCTTGCCCTTCTGCATGAGTGCTGCACCCAAACCTGTGTCTGAGGCATCGCACTGTACTGTCAGTTCTTCCTCTGGGCTGTAGTACTTCAGCACAGGAGCATTTGCAATGGTCTCTTTCAGTTTGAGAAAAGCTTCCTTGTGTTGTTCTGTCCAGTTCCACTCACAGTCTTTGTGTGTCAGCTGTCTCAGCACCTCACACTGGTCAGAGAGATGTGGGCAGAACTTGGCAAGGTAGTTTACCATACCCAGTAGTCTTTGAACAGCTTTTACATCTGTTGGTTTTGGCATCTGTTTGATGACACGCAGCTTTTCTGGATCTATCTTTAGTCCATCCACTGTCAGGAGATGTCCAATGTATGCGGCCTCCTTTTGTCTCAGGTTAAACTTGTCCACATTTAGTTTGATGTTCTTTTGTTTGCACCTGTCCAGAAACAGTCTCAGTTTTTTATCATGGTCAGCCTCTGCCGCTTCCTGTGTCTCACCTTGACCTGTGATCAACACGTCATCAGCAATTATGTACAGACCAGGGAGGTCTTCAAGGGCTTGTGTGAGCTTGTGAATCCTGCAGTTCCACTTTCAGTGGCTTCATCATGGCGACAGGGATGCGTCTCTTTGGTAGCTGCGCAGGCTTTACAGTGCTGTCAGTCTCTATTTTGTATTCTCCCTCAAGACAGCCGTCTCCAGTGAACACCTCAGCATACTCTGCTTTAATTTGTTCCAATGACCACTGTCCAGTGTTGGGTCTCTCTGAAGTGACAATGCTGTCTAATGCCAAAATATTCTCGTACTGCACCTTTATCAGTTTCATGGCCTCGCTAGCTTTTTTGCCTAGTAGTGGCCTAGTGTCCCCTGTGTCAACCACTGGGAATTCTAGCTGATACAGCTTCTGGTTTCTCGGGTTCCTAATCTTTACTTTGCATTTCCAGAGTGGCTTCAGTTTACTTTTGTTGTACATTAATAAAACAGTCTTTGAGGGCTCCAGTTTTGTGTCAGGATTAAGCAGGTCGATTGGGATCACATTGCAACTTGCACCACAGTCAATCTGGAATTTTATCATGCTATTGTCAAGAAGCATGCCAGCAAAGAGCTGAGTATCATCTACTTTGTTAGTATCCACAGCATTTACACTCTCAGTCCCTGCTACAGTAACACAAAGAATGTCCTCATATTCGTCACTCTCACATTCTGCAACATTGTGTATAGATTTCTTTCTGTGTGTGCTCTACATTTGGCTGCAAAGTGGTTCTCTCTGCCACATCTTTTGCACTTCTGACCATATGCTGGGCATTTCTGTTTACTTTTTTCAAGTGTTTTTCCACAAAACTTACATTCTATTGTCTCATGCTTTTGTCTCTGGTGCATTGCTCCTTGTATTGCATGCACTTCCTCCACCTTGGGTCCCGTGATGGCTTTACTGTTCTCCCGGGACAACTCTGCTGCCCTGCAAAGCTGTATGCATGTGTCCAACATCAGATTCTTCTCCCTCAACAGTCGCTCTCTCATCCCCGTGTCGCGAAGTCCACACACGATCCTATCTCGAATGAGTGAGTCTCTTAAGGTCCCAAAATTGTACGTTTTGGTAAGCAACTTCAGCTCTGTGATGTAGCCGTCAATATTTTCACTTGAACCTTGGTGTCTCGTGAAGAAACGATATCGTTCCACAGTCTCATTAATGCTAGGGTTGCAATGACGGTCAAAGTTTTCGATAGTGTCATCCAACTCACCTGTGTCTTTAGTCTCACCTGTGTCTTTAGTCTCACCTGTGTCTTTAGTCTCACCTGTGTTATTAGTCTCACCTGTGTCTTTAGTCTCACCTGTGTCTTCAGTCTCACCTGTGTCTTGTCAGTCTCACCTGTGTGTTTAGTCTCACCTGTGTCATTAGTCTCACCTGTGTTATTAGTCTCACCTGTGTTGGGGTTGTATCAAGTCAACTTTGGTTATATTCTTTAATAATTATTTCTAATTATTAATAATATAAATAAAATATCATTAAACTATGTTTAATCTCGTTTTGGGGCACCACCCTGTACTGAGGGAAATATAACCAAAATATCACTCAAATCAGTCTCAGATTAGTTATTTAATTACTAATATTATTAATAATTAATAACTATATTTAATAAATTGAAGGCGTGAAATCCATACACAAAGCCTTCGCACCCAGCTCATATCACAATGCAAACACACCAGTAATCACAAACAACTGCTCTCTTAAATTATAACAGAATTTATTTAAACAAAGCAACATCAATCCAAAATCAATTAACTTAATCAAACAAATAACTATTATAAACTAATCTAAGCAAACAAACATTATCAAGCGTGTGTGTGTGTGTGTGTGTGTGTGTGAGAGAGAGAGAGGGGGGGAAGAAGAAAAGGGGGAGATGGCTTCGTCCCACGTGGTCGCCCTTCTGATGGCACACACCTAACAAAGACCTAATGTGGCCTTAATGTCTAAAAGAGACCGAGTTCGGCCCTACACGATCTGTGTCTCTGAGGCGTCTGGATGGCCGCGAGTATACAGATTTCTGTGTGTGTTAGTCAAAGGGGAAGAAAAAAAGATAGAAGAGGAGCGTAGAAATGCGTGTCTGAAGAGGCCGGATCACAGTCCGAATCCCGCACCACAACTCGGAGTAATTCCCTTCATTCACAGAAACAAACCAATGGCCGAATTCAAGTTAATACGGCTTACACTGGCCTTTCTGATCAGAAGAGTAATACCCAGTTATAACGCTGTTACGCTAAACACATATAGGACGCAGCGGTCCGAAATGGGAACAACAAGAGTTTTAAACAGGTAAAACTCAGGACGCGACGGTCCAACAAAGATAAAAATTACAGTTTCTGCTTCAATCAAACAATTGTTAAAAACACTCTCTAAAGCTAATTCTGCCCAGACCTAATTAAGCCTCACTGGTGAATCGCTTTGCCTGCGATCGGTGAAGGAAAAAGGAGTCCGGCGATAAAACAGATCTTCTGTCTGTCCTGGGGTAGAGGCGTCTAATGGCGGCGAGGGTCCCTTACGGCAAGAGCGGCTTCGTTGGTTCTCCGTCGAGGGGAAAGATGTCCGTTAATGTCCTTTCGTTGCAGGACAGAATAAGACCGTTAAACTCCGAGAAACTGAGATGCGTTCACTGGACAATCCGAGCTCGGAATTTGGAACACTGCCGGCCGCGGATTACCTGCGCGCCAAAACTTAAAACAAAGGAAGATTGTTGCAGGAAACAGGAGGTGAGCTTGGGTCTCCTAGCACTTCAAGTCAGCGCATGGAAAGAGGTAGAACGAGGGGAGTCTCAGAGTTTTGTCACCTGGCCGCCTTCCTGTGGGGTCTCCCTCAGGTTCCGGTCCCCCCTTTACGTCACACATAGGTGTGAAGTACCACAGGGAATTCTGGGATAAAGAGTCCTTTTAGGCCTCTTTGTGATCTCAGTAAATAACTCAAAGGCCCAAGTCCATGGTTTGACTGTCCTAAGCCTGCGTGGCCCAACGCCTGTGTCTTTAGTCTCACCTGTGTTATTAGTCTCACCTGTGTTATTAGTCTCACCTGTGTCTTTAGTCTCACCTATGTCTTGTTAGTCTGACCTGTGTCTTTAGTCTCACCTGTGTTATTAGTCTCACCTGTGTCTTCAGTCTCACCTGTGTCTTGTCAGTGTCACCTGTGTCTTGTCAATGTGACCTATGTATTTAGTCTCACCTGTGTCTTCAGTCTCACCTGTGTCATTAGTCTCACCTGTGTCTTTAGTCTCACCTGTGTCTTGTTAATCTCACCTGTGTCTTTAGTCTCACCTGTGTCTTTAGTCTCACCTGTGCCTTTAGTCTCACCTGTGTCTTGTTAGTCTCACCTGTGTCATTAGTCTCACCTGTGTCTCTTTAGTCTCACCTGTCTCTTTAGTCTCACCTGTGTCTTCAGTCTCACCTGTGTCTGATGACCTGTGTGTGTAAATCGTCTTCTTGTCACTTCATTGGTCTCCTCTGTGTTCCTGTGATTGGCTCCTTGTTAATCTTTGCTCCTCTTCTGTTCAGAGTTTTTCAGTTGGACTGAAATTAACTTTTATTGAATCTTTCTTTTGGAATAACTGAATAAAACATTATGGAAAGAATGAGAGAAAGAGGGAGACGTTGAGAGGATGTGTAGTAATTGACTTTAATGTTTGCAGAGTAACAAAAAGACGTCATAGAAACATGAAGACGTGATGATATCAGGATGCCGCTGCTCTTCAATCATAGTAGCATTATTTCAATCCTGATTCTTTGCATACATCAGCTCTTCTCATGGTTTCATATCATTCAAACTAACAGACATCGTGTGATTCTCTCAAATATCAGAAACTATTAAAGTATGACTTTGATCAGCTGACGTATGTACAAGCTGCAGCTGACGAGGCCAGTCAGATGCAGAACCCTGGCTCAGCAGGGGCACAGGGGGGTAGAGTCTGGTATCTGGTAGAGTGATGTCATCTGCATACAGGAGTATCTGAGAGTGATGTCATCTGCATACAGGTGTATCTGAGAGAGTGATGTCATCTGCATACAGGCGTATCTGAGAGAGTGATGTCATCTGCATACAGGCGTATCTGAGAGAGTGACGTCATCTGCATACAGGTGTATCTGAGAGAGTGATATCATCTGCATACAGGTGTATCTGGTAGAGTGATGTCATCTGCATACAGGTGTACCTGGTAGAGTGATGTCATCTGCATACAGCCGTATCTGAGAGAGTGATGTCATCTGCGTACTGGTGTATCTGGTATAGTGATGTCATCTGCATACAGGTGTATCTGGTATAGTGATGTCATCTGCATACAGGCATATCTTCATACCTTTAAGGGGATTAAAAGCCAGTCATTTTATTTGTTTTATGCGCTGCACTGTGCAGAAGTTAAATGGTTTGGGGTTAACCTGATCTGGATTGGTATTAAGGATAACCATATACAACAAAATACTCATGGGAACCAGTGTGATTGTGTAAATATGTACATGTGTATGTATGTGTGTATATATATGTGTGTGTGTATATGTGTATATATGTGTATGTATGTTTGTGTGTGTGTATATATATATATGTGTTTATGTGTGTATATATGTGTATATATTTGTGTGTTTATGTGTATATATGTGTATGTATGTTTGTGTTTGTGTATATATGTTTATATGTGTGTATGTGTGTATATATGTATATATGTGTGTGTGTGTATATATGTGTATGTGTGTATGTGTCTATATATGTGTGTGTATATGTGTATGTATGTTTATGTGTGTATATGTATGCACGTCTCTTTTCTAGGATTTTCTTTCTTTCTTTATTTATTATAATGTCGGTCCATAATCGTCTATGTAGAAGTCCTTCAGAATTTTTAATTTGTATTTTCTGTTACCCACATTGTGTTTATGTTTATGTTTCTGATTATCTATTGTATTTCTACTATCTCCTCTTTCCATGATTATGAACAAATAAGTGACAGTTTGACAATTGTTTGACAAAGTCTGTCTTTGATGTTTCAGGAAAAACAATAAAAATCAAAATGGAAAAAAGGAAGAAAGGAAGAAAGGCCCTTCAGCTTCTTGTCCGGAGATCCAGAGAAAAGTTTCCAAAGACAGAAAGGAGACATCAGCAACATTAAATCAGAGTTTCTATGAAAGAACAAAAGTAACCTATGGGGACAGAAATAAGGAAGTGTTGACAAGCTTTCCTTCAACACGATTAAAACATGACATGATTAAAGGTCATTTTCTCAGTATGAACTCTTTGGCTGTCGTCATGGCTACAGTCGAGGCGAGGAGATGAAATGATGAAGAGTGACCACGACGTCTCAGGCTGTACAAACAAACAAAAGAGAGGTTTGTGAACAGACTTCAGTTAATTAGCTTAGCACCGATCACCTTCACTCAAACAGAAACTCACGTTTAATGACGACTTCAACCAACGCCTCGCTGGAGCCCACGTGGTTAGATGCCACACATTTGAACGTGCCCCCATCGCTCAGTTTAACACGAGCTATTAGCAGCTTTCCATCCCTGGTGCTCTCTGCACCTGCAGGCAGGCTGGCCTGGCCCACCCGGGTCCACTTAAAGCCAATGGGGTGAGAGCCATGAGCAAGGCACTGCACGCTCAGGGCATCACCTGGCTGGAGCCTCACCTGCTCAGGTAGACATGTGGCGTACGGAGGGCCTGCAAGGAGAGGAGAATGAGTCTGACCTGAGGACAGGAGGAGCGTCTGGATGTTTCTGTGTGTTCACTATCTTTAACTCACTCTCCACCTCCATCTGTGTGTACGCCTCACTGTAACCGTGGAGGTTGGTGGCATTACAGATGTATTGTCCTGAATCCTGGCGCCCCACTCTGCTCAGCGTTAAAACTCCACCCACCATCGTGTGTTTCCATGGCAACGGTGCTCGGAGCTTGGACCAGGTGATGACAGGTGCAGGGGAACCTGACAGACAGAAGAGAACGTGAGATTTACACACATAAACAAACAAACAAACAAACAAACTAGCAAACAAACAAACAAACAAACAAACATCTCACCACTGGCGACACACGTCATCGTCACCATGTTTCCCTCCACCACGGTCATCTCTGAAGCGCTCACTGAGGCCACTGGGGCTCCCAGCCCCCCCTCAACAATCACATCAACTTTGACCTCGGTCACCCCCTCAGAGTTTGAAGCCTGGCAGATATAAACCCCCGAGTCCTCCGGGTGCACCGCGGGCCACTGAGCAAACAGACGCCAACGACCTCATTCACCACTCGTCTTTAAAAATCTGATAAATCTGATAAAACTGTTTCATATGTTTCTGCTCCTATTGTACCTGTATTGTGTTGACGTCGTTCGTCTCCTTGGTAACCAGCTGCAGGGTGGAGCCCTGGCGTTTCCAGCTCATTTTTGGGCGTGGCCTGCCTGATGCCCGACACTCCACCGACACAGCGTCCCCCATCCTGACCCTCAGGGGCCCTGCTGGTGTCAGCCGCACCTTAGGAGCATCTGACAGAGACATGAGAAGCATTAACCCTGCAGTTAGTTTATGGCCACATGGGGGCAGCAGAGGCGAGCGTTGGACACAACACCGACATATCAACATTTTTTGTCGGGTTTGAACGGGTGTTGAATCTCGTGACTGAATATCTTTTAAACGTCTTTTACAGGAAACACTCACTGGGACATCAGTGGCTCTTTAGCTGCTAGATGTTCCACAATGTTCACGAGCTAACTGTTAACATCGTCGAGCTAACTGCTGACATCGTTGAGCTAACTGCTACGGTCGTTGAGCTTACTGACTGTCGGGCCCAGCAGCTGTTGAAGAAACTGCTATTATGATATAAAGTAAAGATGAGATATTCAAACATGAAGCCTGGCTTTGAACTGAATCGTGGAGATGAGCTCACATTTGACGTTGAGCACGGCCGTCGCCGTGCCTCGGCCTGCAGAGTTGCTCGCCACACAGCGGAACTGTCCCTGGTTTGCGGGTCGAGAGTTAGCGACGGTCAGCACAGAGCCTCCAGGACCCACCTTCACATTTTCTACGAGACAGATGAAGAAGTCAGTGACACGTTTCACCACTCCTTCACGTTAGTGTTAACACTAGTATAATAAGTTGACCCCTCTGACCTTGTAACGCTTGGTTATTGGCTCGTCTCCACTCCAGCTGGACCGGCTGTGCACCGCCTCCCAGTTGGCACCTGAAGCTGGCCGACTCCCCTTGGCGTACAGTCGCTGTCCGGGGCTCCACGGAGACCACAGGCGCCTGCGCACACACTGCAGACACACATGAACCTTTAGTCGAGTAAACGATCAGCGACCTCAAAGCAAATAAAGTCAGCAAACACACAGACTGAACAGAGGGGCTCAGAAGACCATGATCACAGTCCCTCATCAACAGCGAGCTGGAATAAATTATCTTTATTTATATGACTAAAGTTCTATGGTCTCAGGTCTTATATATTATAACTTTCATATTGCTGCTCCTCTGAAAGACAAACAGATGTGGAGCCTGCAGACTGAGAAATCCTCGTTACTCTCTAAAAACAGCGACCACATGTTTTTATCAGACTTCATTCAAAGACAGAAGTTTCTTTAACAGTTTCAGACTGTTCGAAGGACCATCACAGATCAGGACATGAATTCAAATCCTGCTGGTCAAACCTAACTGTCGATTTAGAACCACGAGCTTCATGAACGTTCAATAAAGAAAGTTACCAGATAGACAAAGAAGAGAGATGTGATGATCCGTCTCGTTCAGTCTGTTTGAGTTAAATGAAATCTTTTACCTGAACATAATAACGACGACAGGATGAGAAGCTCAGGTAAGAGGTCCATGATGAACAGTCACTCTCTCTCTTTCTGTGTCTCCTCTCAATACAATCACTGAAGACCTTTGACCCCTCACTCACCACGTAGCCCCGCCCCTCCTCAGTCTCGTCATGTCTGAAGCGTTCACTGACTGACTGTGTCCTGTCGTCTCATTGGTTTAAACCGAGCGGCCTAGTGTAAGTATGCCCTCAGTGTTTCTATCATTAGTTTAACGTAATGCCATTGGTCAGTTTTATTTCTTGTTTTATTTTGTCATTTCACCTCCTTGTGTGTTTATTTACTCTAATCTTCTGAAGTTCAGTGATTCCTGTTTTATTTTGTCATTTGTAACCTCGCGTTTCTCTCTTCCCTGTGTGTGTTTCCCTTGTCTTGTATTTACTGTTTCCGATTTTATTTTGTAATTCTTCGTTCCTGTGTTTTCTGTCATGTTTGACTTCCTCCCTTTGTCTGTTTTCCCTCCATTACGATTGCCCTAATGGTCCTCACCTGTGTCACTAGTCTCACCTGTGTCATTAGTCTCACCTGTCTTGTTAGTCTCACCTGTGTCTTTTGTCTCACCTGTGTCACTAGTCTCACCTGTGTCTTATTAATTTCACCTGTGTATTTAGTCTCACCTGTGTTATTAGTCTCACCTGTGTCTTTAGTCTCACCTGTGTCGTTAGTCTGACCTGTGTCTCTTTAGTCTCACCTGTGTTATTAGTCTCACCTGTGTCTTGTTAGTCTGACCTGTGTCTTGTTAGTTTCACCTGTCTTTAGTCTCACCTGTCTTTAGTCTCACCTGGCACTAGTCTCACCTGTGTCACTAGTCTCACCTGTGTCTTGTTAGTGTCACCTGTGTCTTAAGTCTCACCTGTCTTTCGTCTCACCTGTGTTATTAGTCTCACCTGTGTCACTAGTCTCACCTGTGTCTTTAGACTCACCTGTGTCTTGTTAGTCTCACCTGTGTCTTTAGTCTCACCTATCTTTAGTGTCACCTGTGTCTTTAGTCTCAACTGTGTCTCTTTAGTCTCACCTGTGTATTTAGTCTCACCTGTGTCTTGTTAGTCTCACCTTTGTCGTCTTTAGTCTCACCTGTGTCTTTAGTCTCACCTGTGTTATTAGTCTCATCTGTCTCTAGTCTCACCTGTGTCACTAGTCTCACCTGTGTCTTTAGTCTCACCTGTGTTATTAGTCTCACCTGTGTCTTTAGTATCACCTGTGTCATTAGTCTCACCTGTCTCTTTAGTCTGACCTATGTCTTTAGTCTCACCTGTTATTAGTCTCACTTGTGTCACTAGTCCCACCTGTGTCTTTAGTCTCACCTGTGTCACTAGTCTCACCTGTGTATTTAGTCTCATCTGTGTCATTAGTCTCACCTGTCTCTTTAGTCTGACCTGTGTCTTTAGTCTCACCTGTTATTAGTCTCACTTGTGTCACTAGTCCCACCTGTGTCTTTAGTCTCACCTGTTATTAGTCTCACCTGTGTCTTGTCAGTGTCACCTGTGTCTTTAGTCTTACCTGTGTCGTTAGTCTCACCTGTGTCTTTAGTCTCAACTGTGTCTTTTTAGTCTCACCTGTCTTGTTAGTCTCACCTGTGTCTTGTTAGTCTCACCTTTCTTGTTAGTCTCACCTGTGTCTTTAGTCTCAACTGTGTCTTTAGTCTCACCTGTGTCTTTAGTCTCACCTGTCTTTAGTCTTACCTGTCTTGTTAGTCTCAACTGTCTTTAGTCTTACCTATCATTAGTCTCACCTGTGTCTTTAGTCTCACCTCTGTCTTGTTAGTCTCACTTGTGTCACTAGTCCCACCTGTGTCTTTAGTCTCACCTGTGTCACTAGTCTCACCTGTGTATTTAGTCTCATCTGTGTCATTAGTCTCACCTGTCTCTTTAGTCTGACCTGTGTCTTTAGTCTCACCTGTTATTAGTCTCACTTGTGTCACTAGTCCCACCTGTGTCTTTAGTCTCACCTGTTATTAGTCTCACCTGTGTCTTGTCAGTGTCACCTGTGTCTTTAGTCTTACCTGTGTCGTTAGTCTCACCTGTGTCTTTAGTCTCAACTGTGTCTTTTTAGTCTCACCTGTCTTGTTAGTCTCACCTGTCTTTAGTCTCACCTGTGTCTTGTTAGTCTCACCTTTCTTGTTAGTCTCACCTGTGTCTTTAGTCTCAACTGTGTCTTTACTCTCACCTGTCTTTAGTCTCACCTGTGTCTTTAGTCTCACCTGTCTTTAGTCTTACCTGTCTTGTTAGTCTCAACTGTCTTTAGTCTTACCTATCATTAGTCTCACCTGTGTCTTTAGTCTCACCTCTGTCTTGTTAGTCTCACTTGTGTCACTAGTCCCACCTGTGTCTTTAGTCTCACCTGTGTCACTAGTCTCACCTGTGTATTTAGTCTCATCTGTGTCATTAGTCTCACCTGTCTCTTTAGTCTGACCTGTGTCTTTAGTCTCACCTGTTATTAGTCTCACTTGTGTCACTAGTCTCACCTGTGTTATTAGTCTCACCTGTGTCTTCAGTCTCACCTGTCTTGTCAGTGTCACCTGTGTCTTTAGTCTGACCTGTGTCTTGTTAGTCTCACCTGTCTTTAGTCTCACCTGTTTTGTTAGTCTCACCTGTCATTAGTCTCACCTGTGTCGTTAGTCTCACCTGTCTTGTTAGTCTCACCTGTCTTTAGTCTCACCTGTCTCTTTAGTCTCACCTGTGTCTGATGACCTGTGTGTGTAATTCGTCTTCTTGTCACTTCATTGGTCTCCTCTGTGTTCCTGTGATTGGCTCCTTGTTAATCTTTGCTCCTCTTCTGTTCAGTTTTTCAGTTGGACTGAAATTAACTTTTATTGAATCTTTCTTTTGGAATAACTGAATAAAACATTATGGAAAGAATGAGAGAAAGAGGGAGACGTTGAGAGGATGTGTAGTAATTTACTTTAATGTTTGCAGAGTAACAAAAAGACGTCATAGAAACATGAAGACGTGATGATGTCAGGATGCCGCTGCTCTTCAATCATAGTAGCATTATTTCAATCCTGATTCTTTGCATACATCAGCTCTTCTCATGGTTTCATAATATCTGCAGAGATGGTTTATAAAGTTCAAACTAACAGACATCGTGTGATTCTCTCAAATATCAGAAACTATTAAAGTATGACTTTGATCAGCTGACGTTCGTACGAACATTTAACCCTAAAAAAAAGAGACAACAAAAACAATCCAGAGGCCAGTCAGATGCAGAACCCTGGCTCAGCACTAGGGGGCACGGGGGTGAAACACGGCCTGCAGCTGAACTTTGAACTCGGACGTCCTGGTTAAAGCTTCTTTGGTTCGGTTGCTTACAAAGCTTTAAAGAAACACAAAAAGCTGTGAGAGTAAAAATATATTTACAACTTTAAGAGAAGCAACACCACAGGATACACACGCTGACCAGCGACCACCAGCTGGACTTATGGTCACACCTGTCGGCGAGACGTCTGAACGTACCCGTCACAACCTCAGAGTCAAACAAAGGCAAAGAAACGATATAAACACTTTTTAAAATCACTATCACATGCTTTCTTTTTGTGTTTTATTATTTTAACTCTAAGAAATAAAAAGAGAGTACAAATCTAAAGATACCTAACAGGGGGGGGGGGGGGGGGTCAGCCTGCAGGGGGGCGGGGTTTGCTGGGGGGGTGGGGTCAGCCTGCAGGGAGAGTAAAAATATGGAAGAGAGAGTTCTGAAGAGTCTGTGGAGGTCAGCCTGCGGGGGGGGGGTTTGACTGGAGGTCATCCTGCAGGGGGGCGGTGGCGGCGGCTGGAGGTGAAGTAGTGCTCGCTGGCCGGTGTTGGGGGGGAGGGGGGGGGGGGGTGCTGTTGTCCCTCCGTCCCTCAGGGTCCTACAGACAAGGGGGGAACAGGAAGTCAGCTCTCAGACTCTGAACATGCCAACATGTTTATATTCATTAAAACATTCTGAACGTCCAGACCGTTTTTCTCTGATGCTGATTTTGATGCATAATCCGATAAAAAGTGTAACGTTAGGAAACCCTGCACACCGACACATTCCCCCCCCGAGCAGACCCCCTGAAATGTTCACCAGTTAGACATTTGAAACAGAGCTGCTCACATGTGACTCTGAGGAGACGTCCTGCAGGTTAATCCTCACAACCTCCCTTCAGGAGAGAAACATGGAGCCGGGTATCCTCCTGGAAACACACACACACACACTGCCCTATAAACGGAGCCGTCAACAGGCAGAGAGTATGTGTCTGTGTGTGTGTGTGTGTTGACATGAAGCACTTTTCTTCTGATTGTTTGTGTTCATATAAACATGTAAACAAAGTGTGTGTGTTTATGTTAATGTATATTTCTTTCTGCTGATGGGGATTCATCGGCCTCCCTCATGTGGACAGTGGGGATACTGCAGCTCTGTTGTTTTCACTCCATCAGAGAGACCGTGGAGGTCTGTGAAGTCACGTGTGTGTGCTCGTACCTGAGTTTGGCGTGGCTGGAGAGTTGCCTTGGCTGGCCTGTGAGGACGCGCTTGCCGCCGTCTTCATGGCGTACATGTTAGCTTCCTCCTGGAGCTTTGAAACGTTCTTCTTATAGCGAATCCGCTTATTTCCAAACCAGTTGGCAACCTGAGAGGTGAACACACACACAGTTTAAATCACCACTCTTAAATCACACACCCCCCCCCCCCCCCCCCCCCCCCAGGTCTCTGGCGTTCTCACCTGAGACACGGTGATGGAACACTTCTTGGCGAGCTCCTCCTTGGCCTCCTCACTCGGATACGGGTTCGCCAGATGGGAGTAAAAGTATTCATTGAGGATCTCTGCCGCCTGCTTGCTGAAGTTTCTCCGTTTCCGCCTGACGGAGGAAGAAGAATCATCATCACTCAGTCACACCAATCAGAAGACAGAGGCCCATCTTCTTCTACCCAAGAACACACCCACCTGGCATCCAGGAAGCGTGAGCGCAGGATCATGACGGCCTCACACGTGCTCTGTTTCAGCTGCATCTGGATGGTGTTGAACTTGCGGTGGATGATTCCCACCATCCGCTCGATCTCTTTGGGAGAGACCGGCCGCGTACGGGACTGCTCCCTCAGCAGGTTCATCACGTGGTCTGTGAATTCATTGCACGCCTGGAGAAAAGGGGAGGAGTCTGTTTAATGATCTTGTTTTGACTTTGACAGTTTGATTCTCTTTTCATACGAACGTCCCACCTGTTCGTATTTCTCCAGCTCGGCATGATACATCTGTCGTATCTGAGCCAGCTTCTCTCTGTACTCGCTGTGCTGTAAGCTCCCATCGCTGGGCGACGCTCCGGCTGCAACAGCAACCGCTGCCGCCGCTGCAGACGCCCCACCCTTCTCCAAGCCAGCGACACCCTCGGCTAACAGCATGTTGTCGAGCCTCAATATCTGAGGGTCAGGACCGTCCTCCTCCTGGATCCCTCGGATACCCAGAGCTGTGGAGACCAGCAGAGACATGAAGTGTAATACTGGTTTTTAAGCAGCAGGGGGCCCTATCTAACAGACATGGCTGAAGCAAAGTAGGGTCCTGCTGAGAGGAGGTGAGGAGGATTTCAGGAGTGCATGTGGAGTGAACACGCCTCTTTTTTTTTTGGCTCTGACACCGAACGCTCTTCACTGAATGTGAGACATGACAGGAAGCAGCTCGTCACATTTACCCAAACGACCCTGAGACAAATTAGGGAAGGAACTCTACACTGCAACAAATGTGACATTTAACATCTGCACAAGCTGCATGTGTGAAAGCAAACGCCCGAAAAAGAGGATTTTCTGGCACAAACTTCACCAACTGACAAGGTGCATGAAGAGTGAAAGGCTTAGAAGAGGTCAAAATGCTCCAGCAACACTTGTAGTAAGAAGATCAACTTTATTGAAACAATTGAAAGCAAACCTCTGCATGAAGTGAACCAGGTGAGCCGATGTGAGGACGCAGCAGGAAATGTTCATGAGAATTCACCTGGAGCAGGCGGGGGTGGGGGGGTGGGGGGGCATGTGTCTCCATAGGCTGCATAACTACACTCTAAAAAACCGTCAGTCTAAGCAGTCAGGAAGCAGCAGCGGAGCAGAGACAGTTTACATGAAGAAAATCAGTGCCAGCTCTTCTTGGCATCCTGCTGCCCAAAGAGAAAACAGCCACACACACACACACACACACACACACACACACACACACACACAAACAGACACACACACACACACACACACACACACAGAAGCACAAGCAGACACACGCCCACACAGCTGTTAATTAATGGCAGCTCTTAAGGAGCGACTAAAGACCCGGTGAAAAATGATCGCTCATTTGAGAGGTCGTTAATTTGCACAGTTATGCAAATTAGGCGCCAATTACAGTGTTGTTCCAGAGATCATCTCACATTCATAATCCAGCAACGAGGGCAACGACAACCCCCGCACCTGACTCTCTCACACACACACACACACACACACACACACACACACACACACACACACACACACACACACACACACACACACACACACACACACACACACACACACACACACACACACACACACACACACACACACACACACACACACACACACACACACACACACACACACACACACACACACACACACACACACACGGTGTCTGAGAGGACTCAATGAGCTGCAGAAGGTTCACCGCTGTGCTCCACTGAAGCTCAATGGCTCTGCAGAAGGTCATCATCTTTCAGGTCGTACCACAAGGTTTGGGGTCACGGTTCAGGTCAAACCTTGAGGTTTGGGGTTACAGTTCAGGTCGTACTTTGAGGTTTGGGGTCACGATTCAGGCCTTGAGGTTTGGGGTCACGGTTCAGGCCGTACATTGAGGTTTGGGGTCAGGGTTCAGGCCTTACCTCTGGGTTTGGGGTCACATGATGGACTGCTGTGACAGTTAAAGTTTGTACAGTAAACCTGGGAGTCTAACCCCGACCTGAAGGTGTAATAAATGTTTATAAACGTCCAGGAGGACATTTCCTGTTCAGTTCATCAGACTTCCTGTTTAATAATTATTCCATCGAGCCCTCAGAGTGACTCTGTCAAAGACTCGGATGATGGAGATCTTCTGCATCACCGAACAGAGCGCGCTCTCTCAGAGGGAATTATTCTGTCTGAGGTCACGAGAGGCAAACCGCCCCCCGCTGAGACTCTGACCGTACCGAAGACTGACGGGCTGCAGGGTCTGACGGGCTACAGGGTCTTACACGCTGCAAGGTCCAGCGGGCTGCAAGGTCTTACGGGCTGCAGGGTCTTACGGGCTGCAGGGTCTTACGGGCTGCAAGGTCTTACGGGCTGCAGGGTCTGACGGGCTGCAGGGTTTTTTTGTTATGTGAGGAGACTCTGCCTGTCAGACGGGGGGGGGGGGGGGGGATCACAGGGAATAAAGGTCACCACCCCCTGCCACTCGCTCCAGGTGAATTCTCCTGATTATATCCTGCTGCGTTGATGCTCAGTATGATAAATTTCAGTCTGTCTCCATGTTCACTTACTAACTCTCTGGATGAATCCAGAAACCTGGTTCAAGCTGCTCCCTCCATGTGGGCAGTTAGCTGATCCCTCACCTGAGGCTGCTACCTGATCATGAATTCAGTCAGCTCTACATTTGTAATCAAAGGGTTCAGGAGGATAGGTGGTGACACTGTCCTGCAGTGTGTGTGTGTGTGTGTGTGTGTCTCCTTAATGTCAGATCATAGAGTAAGGTCACTTCATCATCAGATACTCACCCATCTTCTCCTTCATCTCACACAGGACGCTGAAGAGGGCCGGCTTCATTCTGTGGCAGTTTAAAGCGTGTTTCCTGTTTCAGAGGTTAAAAGAGAGAGAGAGAGAGAGAGAGAGAGAGAGGTGGTCAGGTCAGACCAAACTTGCCCTCTGTAGGAACATGATCTGTTCACAGGTCATCCCTCTAAATGAATAGCTGAAACAGTGAAGTAGTCGTGGAATAGAAACGTTGACTTGAACTTAGAGCGGTGTTGTTGGAGTTTTAAACGGTCATGGCATGGACACAAAGCGCCACAGAGACTCTGAGCACGTGAGCGAGTGTAATCAGGACAGAGCACATTTCTGACGAATTCACCTGAGCGCAGAACAGGAAGAGCATGAACACACAAACATGAACGAGTGAGAGAGAGAGAGGTGAATCACTGAGTTAACACGTTTGGTTCTTTAACTTTTCATCAGGGGATCTGATCTGAGAATCACTTTTATAATCACATGATATCAGCCTATTATATCCTGCACTGGTTTGAAGCGTCCTCATACGACCACTAGGAGCAGTGTAGAGTTGTTTGGTGAGAGGGCCGCTACAACAATGGCAGAAAGTTTAGAAGAAAAGCTAACGGATCAATTCCCCAACTACCCTCATGGGATGATGTGTCGTTGCTGTTGCATAGCAACAAACATGCATACCAAAACAGCTGGCCACAGATCACTATAGGAACCCCGGACATCCAAACACTTAGCCCACAGCTTGTTCTTAAAACGGTTGAAAGTTCAATCATGTGATAGTTTTTTTCTCTTGTGTTGGAAACCTTCAGTTTATCATCTGTGTCTGGTTTGTTATAAAGCTGGGATGAGATTGTATCAGTCTGTGTGGACGAGGTGAGCAGCCAGGTGAGCGCGTGTTAACGAGGAGGGAAGTTAACGCTGGACACACGAGGCCTGCACGTCTGTTAGCTTTTAGCATGTAGCCCATGCTAAACGACCTGTAGATTAATACAATATATTTTATTTGGATCAATAATTACACATTTCAGGGGAGGGACCCCATTTGAATACCAGGAGACTTTAGAGGTCGTGACCCCAAGGTTGGGATAGCCTGGAGTAGACTGATGGACAGCCGGGACCTCACCGGGGGTCTTAAGGGGGAAGCCGTCACATTAGTCCCACATCACCTCAGGAAGGCCGGACAGCTAACTCTGACCTCCCAGAGCCCACCCCCCCACCCCAAACAACAAAGTCACATATAGAGTAATACTTCTGATCATGCCGTGTGAGTCAGTGTGTGGTTAAAGGTGTGTAGGACCATGTGTTTAACGTGTGTGTAGCGTGTGTAGGACTGTGTGTGTGTGTGTGTGTGTGTGTGTGTAGGACCATGTGTTTAACGTGTGTGTAGCGTGTGTGTAGGACCATGTATGTGTGTGTGTAGGACCATGTGTGTAGGACCATGTGTGTAATGTGTGTGTAGGACCATGTGCGTAACGTGTGTGTGTGTGTAGGACGGTGTGTGTGTGTAGGACCATGTGTGTAATGTCTGTATAGCGTGGGTGTAGGACCATGTGTGTAGGACGGTGTGTGTGTGTGTAGGACCATGTGTGTAACGTGAGTGTGTGTGTATTGGACCATGTGTGTAACGTTTGTGTAACGTGTGTGTAACGTGTGTGTAGGACCCTGTGTGTAACCTGTGTGTGTAGGACCCTGTGTGTAGGACCATGTCTGTAGGACCCTGTGTGTAGGACCATGTGTGTAGGACCCTGTGTGTAGGACCATGTCTGTAGGACCCTGTGTGTAGGACCCTGTGTGTAACGTGTCTGTAGGACCCTGTGTGTAGGACCCTGAGTGTAGGACCATGTGTGTAGGACCCTGTGTGTAGGACCATGTGTGTAGGACCATGTCTGTAGGACCCTGTGTGTAGGACCCTGTGTGTAACGTGTCTGTAGGACCCTGTGTGTAGGACCATGTGTGTAGGACCCTGTGTGTAGGACCCTGTATGTAGGACCCTGTATGTAGGACCCTGTGTGTAGGACCCTGTGTGTAGGACCATGTCTGTAGGACCCTGTGTGTAACGTGTCTGTAGGACCATGTGTGTAGGACCATGTGTGTAGGACCCTGTGTGTACAGGTGTGTAGCACCATGTGTGTAGGATCCTGTGTGTAGGACCATGTGTGTAACGTGTGTAGGACCCTGTGTGTAATGTGTGTAGGACCATGTGTGTAGGACCCTGTGTGTAGACCCTAACCCAGCTGTGTTGGTCTTACCTGGCCTGGGCCTCGTCCAGACTCTCGTCTGTGATGGTCATGATCTGCTGGAGGATGTCACCGATGTCCTGCTGTGGCTGACCTAGGCTGTGATGTTTCCTGATGTTGTCAGGATCCCCCACATCCTCCTCAGACAGTCCACTTAGTCCGATATGACCCAGCATCATGCGGGCCTGGTTCTCCATGTATACTCCCAATGATCCAGAGGAGGGGGGGGGGGGGAACTACAGACGGGGCTCTTTGTCCAACTTAGTGAGAGGTTGAAAAGTTTCCCAGAATGAAAGCATACAGCAAGTCTAAGGTCTGAGAGCAGAGCAGCTTCCCCCTCTCGTCTTGAGCTGAATAACAAAGGAGACAGAAACACAGCAGCAGCAGCTTTATTATTCACTCAGAGAAAAGTCCGCTCAGCTCGACACAACTGGACTCATTTAGAGGCAGGACCAGGCGCCCTTTCTACAAACACTCCTTTCTGCTATGAAGCTGCTGTTTTAATGGAGCCATGTTCGTCTTTTCTATTCCTCTGAAAAGTCTCACACAAAGAGAAACACACCGACACGGAGGAGAGCTGTCGTGTTACACGGCTGATTAATGTGTTCACGGGGAAACAGCTCGACTCTCCCCTGGAAAATAATGACGTGAATACCGTTAAATTTAAGTAAAATGACCTGGGAGTCCTTTGATGTCGCCGTGTCCGCCGCCTGCTCCCCCTTTCTTCACGAGTCCGGTCCGCCTGCTCGGTCTCTGAAAGTCTGGACCCGACGGGTCCTCTGAAACACGGTGCAGGACGTGATAGTCCCGCTTAACTTCATCGATGTGGTAACGTCCAGGTCTCACAATGCCCGCTTTGGACCATTAGTTGTTGCTTATTGCTGTTTTCTTTGCCCACTCAGCTCTTCGCCTGCTGCCCCGCTCCTCCCAGAAAAACACCGCCGAGGCTCCGCGTCAAGTTACCCCGCAGAAGAGGAGGCCACTTCCGCTTTGGAGAGTCCCGACGACACACAAAGAACCAGGAACACAAACACCGCTTATAACAAATAAAGAAAACCACTTATAAAGAATATAAACCTTATTTCTTGTTCTCGCAGTCAGTGGACACGAAGAAGAAGAAGAAGAATAAGTAGAAGAAGAGAATTAGGCGGTGTGATGACTTCACTGCATATCTATGTGTCTTTCTGCAGGCGATATCACTTATATAATTAAATAATTATAATATTTGTATTTAATCCAAAGGGCTTCATTAATATGGGAAAAGTGCATTTACAAAATCAAACCTCATAGAGCACACTAACAACATATGAATAAATGTGAGCTGGACCAGATGTCATCATTATAAAGACTTCACATGAAAAAGAGTGATTCCACATTTAGGCTACAGAGTATAAATGAATATAACTTCAGATGAAATAAAATAAAACAATTAAAAACACTTGTGTGCCTTTTTATTTATTTGAAGTCCATGCACATTTGTTGTTATTGTTCTGAATGCACACACTCTTTGTACTTATATCTGAATTTATTTTTTGTAGGGTTAAGGTAGGATTTGCGCCGTGAGAATATTTTTTCTCCAGCATGATGGCAGAAATTGAAGGTAAAGATGACAATGACTTAAAGTCTTCATTTATCACATTTATCTATGAATATTGTCACAGTTACAGCCCCCCCACACCACCCAGTGTTTAAGCCTTAATATCTAAGGTCTAAGCTAGGCTAGAACACAACATCAAGGTGACTTCTCTGTTGTAGTGCACACTCAGAAGTTTAATGAGCAGTCTGTTATTATCAGACTGACACAGCTCACATTTTACACCAGGAGGTTCAACCTTTACCTCCCAGCAGGAGATTCAGAGTCCTCACATGCAGCCAGGCTGAGCAACCATAACGACTCCTCTGAGCCCAATTAAACTCATCAACTCCAGTCTTTATGTGGTGTGCAACATGTTGACAAAAGACAACGCAACATGTTTACAAAAGACAGCACAACATGTTTACAAAAGACAGCGCAACATGTTGACAAAAGACAACGCAACATGTTTACAAAATACAGAGCAACATGTTTACAAAAGACAGCACAACATGTTTACAAAAGACAGCGCAACATGTTGACAAACGACAACGCAACATGTTTACAAAATACAGAGCAACATGTTTACAAAAGACAACGCAACATGTTTACAAAAGACAGCGCAACATGTTTACAATAGACAAGGCAACATGTTTACAAAATACAGAGCAACATGTTTACAAAATACAGAGCAACATGTTTACAAAAGACAACACAACATGTTTACAAAAGACAGAGCAACGTGTTTACAAAAGACAACGCAACATGTTTACAAAAGACAACGCAACATGTTTACAAAAGACAGCACAACATGTTTACAAAAGACAGCGCAACATGTTTACAAAAGACAGCTCAACATGTTTACAATAGACAAGGCAACATGTTTACAAAAGACAGCTAAACATGTTTACAAAAGACAGCTCAACATGTTTACAAAAGACAACACAACATGTTTACAAAAGACAGAGCAACATGTTTACAAAAGACAACGCAACATGTTTACAAAAGACAGCTCAACATGTTTACAAAATACAGAGCAACATGTTTACAAAAGACAACGCAACATGTTTACAAAAGACAGCACAACATGTTTACAAAAGACAGCTCAACATGTTTACAAAAGAGAGCGCAACATGTTGACAAAAGACAGCTCAACATGTTTACAAAAGACAATGCAACATGTTTACAAAAGACAGCTCAACATGTTTACAAAAGACAGCTAAACATGTTTACAAAAGACAGCGCAACATGTTTACAAAAGACAATGCAACATGTTTACAAAAGACAGCACAACATGTTTACAAAAGACAGCTCAACATGTTTACAAAAGACAACGCAACACATTTACAAAAGACAACGCAATGTTTACAAAACACAGCTCAACATGTTTACAAAAGACAGCACAACATGTTTACAAAAGACAGGGCAACACATTTACAAAAGACAACGCAATGTTTACAAAAGACAGCTCAACATGTTTACAAAAGACATCGCAACATGTTTACAAAAGACAGCTAAACATGTTTACAAAAGACAACGCAACATGTTTACAAAAGACAATGCAACATGTTTACAAAAGACAGAGCAATATGTTTACAAAAGACAGCGCAACATGTTTACAAAAGACAACGCAACATGTTTACATGTTTATTAAAGACAGCTCAACATGTTTACAAAAGACAACGCAACATGTTTACAAAAGACAGCTAAACATGTTTACAAAAGACAGCGCAACATGTGTACAAAAGACAACGCAATGTTTACAAAAGACAGCTCAACATGTTTACAAAAGACAGCGCAACATGTTTACAAAAGACAACGCAACATGTTTACAAAATACAGAGCAATATGTTTATAAAAGACAGCTCAACATGTTTACAAAAGACAGCGCAACATGTTTACACAAGGCAGCTCAACATGTTTACAAAAGAGAGAGCAATATGTTTACAAAAGACAATGCAACATGTTTACAAAAGACAGCTCAACAAGTTTACAAAAGACAGCGCAACATGTTTACAAAAGACAATGCAACATGTTTACAAAAGACAGCGCAACATGTTTACAAAAGACAGCGCAACATGTTTACAACACATTTACCAAAGTCAACGCAATGTTTACAAAAGACAGCGCAACATGTTTACAAAAGACAGCTCAACATGTTTACAATAGACAAGGCAACATGTTTACAAAAGACAGCGCAACATGTTTACAAAAGACAGCTCAACATGTTTACAAAAGACAACGCAACATGTTTACAAAAGACAGTGCAACATGTTTACAAAAGACAACGCAACATGTTTACAAAAGACAGCTCAACAAGTTTACAAAAGACAGCGCAACATGTTTACAAAAGACAATGCAACATGTTTACAAAAGACAGCGCAACATGTTTACAAAAAACAGCTCAACATGTTTACAAAAGACAGCGCAACATGTTTACAAAAGACAACGCAACATGTTTACAAAAGACAATGCAACATGTTTACAAAAGACAGCTCAACATGTTTACAAAAGACAGCTAAACATGTTTACAAAAGACAGCACATGTTTACAAAAGACAGCTCAACATGTTTACAAAAGACAGCGCAACATGTTTACAAAAGACAACGCAACATGTTTACAAAAGACAGCTCAGTCTGTTTATAAAAGATGTGATGTGAAAATGTTTTCTAATATTCTTGTATTTTTATGATCCTAAACATTGTAAGTAGTAAATGGCTTGGTGTGCAGAGCAGAAGATGTTTTTAAAATGACTACAGAGCAGGTTTTTATAAACATTCAGTGGACTACATTTATTGTGAAAGGTGCAGATTTTCAGTTCCGGTCTCATGCTTTCTCTCTCTGGCTGCTCTGACGCGGCTCTCCATCAGAGTGTGTGTGTGTGTGTGTGTGTGTGTGTGTGTGTGTGTGTGTGTGTGTGTGTGTGTGTGTGTGTGTGTGTGTGTGTGAGTGTGTGTGTGGGCTCCGGGGAATGCTGCAGTTTGACTTGAAACCACGAAGAGGCCATCTTTCTTTTCACCATGGAAACAGTGTTGTTGTTGATGATACAAATACCGATACTATTACCAGGCTTAGTGTGTGTGTGTGTGTGTGTGTGTGTGTGTGTGTGTGTGTGTGTGTCGGTCTGTGTGTGTGTGTGTGTGTGTGTGTGTGTGTGTGTATTGTAAATTAGCCTTGCATATCAATGATGCTGATATTTCCATTAAGGCTGATAAGAAGATTGAGTTGAAATATCTTGGTGTAATGCTCGACTCATTTGATTCATATTTGAGACGGCGTTTCACAGGAAGCTGCTCAGACGTTCTTCATGCACGCCATGATACTCTCCCACATGTCAGATTGTGTCACATGTTGGGGGCGAGCTGGAGAAACGGTCACTAGACCTCTGGAGTCTCTGGATACACCAACCTACAAAGTTCTGGAGATAAGATCTGTAATGACATGTGATCATTGTAGCATTTAGGAAGCATCGTCTCCTCGAGTGTCTTTGTATAAAATGTGAAATGTTTTGGTGTCACCTCCGTTACATCGTTGTACTAAGTTGTCGCTCAGAAGAGTCCAGAAAACCCTCTAGACTCTCTTCCACAGGAGGAAGCCTCCAGTCACTGTGACCGTGTGACGTTCTGCAGACCACATGAAGAACTAAACAAATGACAAGATGTGAAACACTTTAACACTGACTGGACTGCAGATCAGCCCTGGCTTTAGGTCCTAAATACATATACATATATATAGGTTTCATTGTTTTCACTTTGATTAGATGTAACAATGTCTGCTTATATTGTGTCTCTGATTAATGAAAAATAACAGGATCAGGTATTCTTGTCATTATTATAAAGATCTTGCCGTCCTTCAGTAGTCTGTTATTATATTGACCTCCTGCTGTATAATCAAGTATACTTGTATACTGAGATTATTTGTGTGTGTGTGTGTGTGTGTGTGTGTGTGTGTGTGTTCATCTGTGTGTCTCTCCTGCAGACAGGAGGCTGACTTCATAGAAAAGATGAATGAATCCCTCAGCATAGTAGAGAGTACTCGAGCGTCTGAACAAGCTCTCTCACTCAGTCTATCGCTCTCACATTTACTACAGCGCTCACACACACTGACACACTGACAGCTGTATGCTCCCCCAACACGCACACACGCAGATGTACAGGCATCCACAGGCATGCACAAACACACGGGCATGTTTTGTCCTCTCTCTTCTGTCTGAGTCTCCACAGACTGCAGCTGGTTCATTCTCATTAATTAGCCAATCAGCCAGTTAAGCTAAATGCTGTGAATAATCCCTGATTCCTGTTTTCACAGAGATGGAACAGTCCGCCAGCTCCAGCCTCCCCCCCTGCAACCCACCCCCATGTGGTCTGCTCTGCATGTTGCCATGCCAACAGGGACCAGAGCACCTCTGGATGCTTCAATCTGGTGTCTTTCTACCAATTTCACACATGCACACACAACATTACAGCTTATTAAGAGCCGTTTCTGTGCCTGTGCTGAGGGTACGTTCTCTTCAGCTATCAAAAAGACGTTAAACTAATGACTTATTATGTTTAAAGATGGAGTCCCTGTATGTGAGCAGCATTTTATTCAAAAGAAAGATCAAGAGAGACTCTTTTTGGGGGGTTTATCACATATGTTATGCTCATTGAATACTAAGATGATGGAAACACCAAAGAAACAGGAGGCCACATTAAAAGAGAACCTGTTTGACTTCTCCAAATGTTTATCTGAAAACAGCACCATGAGGGAATTGGTTAAATTCTCTATTTAATGTCATCTAAATATAAAACAAATCATGTTTTTAGGAGGGCTGACAAATTATTCAAATAGTTCATCTTGATAAATCACATTTTTAATCAGTTGTTTAAATTCCATTATTTCATGTTTTATGTCTTCCAGTCAGCACAGAGACAGCTCTGGTTAAGGTGTTTAATGACATCCGTTTAAACACAGACAGTGGCAGAACCTCAGTCTTAGTTTTACTTGATCTCAGTGCTGCGTTCCACACAGTTGACCACAACATATTACTCAACCGACTGGAAAACTTGGTGGGAGTTTCTGCAGCACTAAACTGGTTTGAATCCTACTTAGAGGACAGGGACTTCTTCATGTAGGTAACTTCAAATCTGAGCCAACAAAATTACTTGTGGAGTTCCCCAAGGTTCCATCCTGGGGCCTCTTCTGTTTAACATCTACATGCTCCCACTAGCTCAGATTATAAAAAACAATAAAATAAGTTATCATAACGACGCAGACGACACACAAATATATATATTACAATGTCGCCAAGCAACCATGGTCCCATAAAAGCACTGGGTAAATGCATAGAACAAATCAATGAGTGGATTAGCAAAAATTCCCTTCAGTTAAACAAAGACAAAACTGAGGTTGTTGTTTTTGGAGCAAAGGAGGAGCGACTAAGAGTCAGTAATCAGCTTCAGCCAGTAAAACCACAGACTAGGCAAGAAATCTGGGCGTAGTGATGGACTCAGACCTCAATTTTAAAAGCCACATTAAGACAATTAAAAATTCAGCCTACTATCACCTGAAGAACATATCAAGAATTAGAGGTTTAGGGCCAAAATACATTAGTGACCTCCTGATTAATTATGAACCATCCAGACTGCTCAGATCGTCTGGGACAGGTCTGCTCTCTGTCCCCAGAGTCAGAACCAAACATGGAGAAGCATCGTTCAGTTTCTATGCTCCCTATATCTGGAACAAACTCCCAGAAATCTGCAGGTCTGCTGAAACTCTCAGCTCTTTTAAATGGAGGTTGAAGACACACCTGTTTACAGCTGCCTTTAATTAAACAATTAAACTTGAACTCTGTAACTTTTACGCTTATTATTATTTCAATTTTTGGTATAACTCTTATTATCTTTTAGTTTCTTTTAATGTTTTTATTTAATTTAAATGTTTTTTCTTTTATTTTAACATAGGCTATTTTCAGATTTAATCTTCTCTGTGATTGTGAATTGTTTTTTGTTTTTTTTTCAATTTTAATGTTTCTTTTTTCCTCTGTCATGCTTTTCATGTCTTCTGTGAAGCACTTTGAATTGCCTTGATGTTGAAATTATAAATATACTTGCCTTGCTGTGTGCTTTTATTTTGAAGGTTCGTGCTGTCTTAAACTGAGAGTACTTTACTTGCTGTGTGCTTTTATTTTGAAATAAAGTAAGGCCCTAATTGTAGATGAAGGTTATGGCTGTTTTCGAAACCACGTACTACATACTACTATCTAAATCAGTATGCAGTATATACTGCATACTGCGTTCAACAGTAGTATGTAGTATGACTGCCAGTCGTCGGTTATTTTGCAGTATGCTTGGCCCCGGTTAAACTGGTTTCCGGTCCTGGAATGCGGAAGTAAACAACAGCCCATCTGGAGGTAAACGCTGCTACAGTGTAGTGAAATAAGTTGACAAGTGCTTCATTTCGATTGTCCTTATTTTACATGGGACAAAAACATTTACCTGTGACATCGGGTCTATATGACATGAAGTTAAACAAAGAAACAGGAAGTGGTTAGGGATCCCAAACTGAGGTCAAACAGCTCAAAGGAACGGTAAGAAAGGTCAATGTGTGATGTCATAAGGTGGATATTACTTTGGACTCGTCAGCTGAGCTGTCTGAGAGTTTGTTAAAGTGAAATGAGACGTTCAAAGATGCAGCAGTGTCCTTCTTTTACATCACTGAGACTACAGGGAGACACTGAGGACCACTATCTACGGAGAGCCTGAGGGGACAAAATAACTTGAGATGAGATAAATAATGCATTAATTTCACACCTTTTATTCACGATTAAATAGTTAATACTGACAGCCCTCCTTTGAGTCCTTAGTTCTCTGTCGGTGCTTTCTCGACTGGATGATAAAGGTCACAAAGGAAAATGTATACGCCTACAAATGATGTGGCTTAAAGCTGTGTTCAATTAACAACATGTCACAGAATAAGCTGTGAAAGGCCTTAGATTCACATTGAATCTGTAAGATTCCTAAATATATATATATATGTTTTATTTTAGTAGGCCTAAATGTGTTTTTGTCGAGGCCTTCTCCTTAATGTGTGTGTGTGGTTTTCATTGGCAGTCTTGCCTCGTGTCTCCTCCTTGCCCTTTAAAAACCCTGCTCCTCCTTTATCTGTGTTCTCCTCCTGCTCTCTCCTTTAACTCCCCTTCTTCTCCCCCACCTCCCTCCCTCCCCGACCTCCTCCATTTTCCATTATCCCCCTCGTCCTCACCCGCAGCCGGCCATGCTCCCCCTCATTTTCATGTAAATGAGCATCGATCCCTCTCTGTCAGCACCAAAGATCCTCTCTCTCTCTCACACACACACACACACAGAGGTCTCACTCTCAAACACAGACACCACACAGAAAACAAACACAATACGGCCAGGGCCGTTTCAACCTCTCTGTGGAAGCTGAGTGTTTTTAAACGAGCTTAAATAGACTATATGATTGTTTTATGTTTTATTTGAGTCAAAAAAACAATGAAAAAGAACTCGAGGCCAATTCAGAATATCAAATAAAACTGTTAATATCGACGATTTTCAGCGAAATGTTCAGTTTAACGGAAGCTGTAGGAGTAAAAAACAAAAAAACAGCTGTATTTGCCGCCATCTTGCGTTCAAGCTCGCGCTAGCATTTAGTTGTGACGTATCGCCGCGGGGGTTCATGGGAGTTGTAGTTAGAATTGATTTGGTACTTCCTGCTTTGAGAAGGAAGAGTAAGAAAATTCGGCTTTGGACCAAAAAGTTGTTCGTCTGCCAAAAAGTGTCACCACGACGAGAAAGAAGTGAACACACAGCCAGAGTAAGTGTGTATTTATGTTCTCTCATTATCACAGCCACGAAACAGAAGAACTACAGAGGGTTTTTGACAAGAATCGGCAAAGTTTTGTCAATGAAACAGTTGCTGCTGGTTAAGGTGAGCTCGGCTTGTCACTAAATGGAAAATACTCTCAACAAGGCTTTTTCAACTTTTACTAAACTCGAATTTTATTAAAAGAGTTTTCTTCTGTCAAGTTAGGATGAACAACGGGGAAGGTAACGTGTTTTTATTGAAGTAATAAAACTGTCAAAGCTCGGACACCATTGATGTGATCTGTGTGTGTGTGTGTGTGTGTGTGTGTGTGTGTGTGTGTGTACACCTGTGTACCTGTGTGTTACGTAAGTAAGTGAACATCTACGTCTCTTATATAAGACCTTCACGACGTTTTATGTAATTTTTTTTCAAAACCGGAACCAGAGTTTATTGAAGATGAATGTTTGTAGTCCTCTCCTTCTTTGTGTTTGGAATAACCGTCTCTTAGCTCTGTGTGTCTGTGTAGAGAGCTTCATCTCTTACTGGATGTTTCTTTTCTGGTTTTAAAAACACATTTTCTTAAGTTTATGTTTTTGGAATAAATCCTGTTTGACAGTTTGTCCGGCTCATAGGAGGCCGTGGGGTCAGTCTGCGTCATATCCTATATTTAATGTGTTAAAGCTGACATATAGGTATATGTGGTATCTTATTGGATTTGAACTCGATGAAGTGCCCGTCATGGCGGTCGTGAGGATGATTCTGAATGAGTCCTTTCTGTCGTTGAACATTTAGAGTAACGTGACCTTTGGCCTGAATAGGAGCGTTCTCTCTCAGATTGATTTGGATAATCTGGATTCTTAGACTGAATGGGATCCTGTTCCCGTTTGTCCATCTTCACTTTGTTACACAGACGGTTTGTTCTCAGTCCGGCAGGTCCTTAAAAATGCACGCCGCACACATGGCGAGGGTTTCTGCCTCCTGATGGTGGCCAGCTGATTGTTTTACTGACTGCTTCACTTCACAGTTTCTTTAATGTCAGTTTGTATTTCTAGTCTTCAGATGTCTCTGATGGAACGAGGGGGCGTCCGGCCCGTCACGGCAGTGGCGTGGACCTCTAACACCGGCACCTGCCCCAAAGACTTCACTCTGGTAGGACGGCAGGTTAACAAAGACGTCTTCAAGTCGTATGAAATCATCTTCACTGTCTGACCTTTCAGAAATCTGAACAATCACTAAGAAACATTTATTTCAAGGTTTTATTCAAGTGAGACAACAAACAAAGAACAGAAAGTCAGTCTCAGGCTGCAACGGGACGGTTTAAGAACCCGTTTAGGACGGTCTCAAACTAAGACCCGGTCAGACCTCCAGATTTAGGACGGCCTCAAACTAAGACCCGGTCAGACCTCCAGATTTAGGACGGTCTCAAACTAAGACACGGTCAGACCTCCAGATTTAAGACGGTCTTAAACTAAGACACGGTCAAACCTCCAGCTCCAGATTTTAAAAGATGTTGTTGGAAAAGTAAAGTAGGAAAGTTTGAGTGTTGTGGCTGACCTATAGAGTTTGTGACGTCAACTCTCTGGTGATTTTTCTCCCTGACACAGAAAAAGGAAAACTTGTTTAGCCACCGGATTATTTCAGAGTCTGCTTCAGGGGTCTTTCTAAATCCCCGCCCAATGCCTACACAGAGGGAGTTTGATTCCCCAAAGAGTTGGAAACTCTCTGTGCAGCATCTTCAGTTTCATGTTAAATTGCATTGATCTTATTAATTCAATCAAATCAATTCTCCCAACACATTTCCACTCTGTTTGCACGCTTGCGTGGAGGGTCTGCCACACGGAGCGCCGTCCAAAACCTCCAAGGGGGAGTGAGAGTGGAGCGTTAAACCCTCCAGCAGTCTGCATCAGAGCTGCAGCTGTCCACATAGTAAGGATACATTTAGTTCCTAGAACCAGGTTAAGAGGAACGGGTTCGAATCCCACCTGTGGCTCCTTTCACGCATGTCATTCCCCTCTCTCTCTCCCTGATTTCCAGCTCTATCCACTGTCCTATCTCTCCAATAAAGGCACAAAAAGCCAAAAAATTAATCTTTAAAAAAAAGAGAAACCTTTGGAGCTCCTGCTTCAGAGTAAGTACTCTCTCCCGTCACCATGGAGATGCAAATGCAGACAGAAAAAAAAAGTCCCCATGGTGAGTCTGTGGGAACTCCCAGGGAGTGGATAGTTCCTCTTCAAATAGTCTTCATAGCTGTTTGTTCTGAAATCACCTCACATTGTGACGGAGTCTGTTTGCTAAACTTGGTAAATAAAAACAAGAAATTAGGGCGCTGGTGGCCTAGTGGTTGGTTCGTGCACTCCATGTGCAGAGGCTGTATAGTCCTCGGGAAGGGCCCGGGTTTGAATCCGACCTGTCCGCTTAGAGGACTGTAGCTTCTGTACATGGGGTGCATGAATTCACCACTAGACCCCTGGCGCCCCTCGTATCACGTTATTAATGACGTAAATCTCATCTCTGCAGATCAGCATCACAGAAGACGGAGCGGCAGCGAACTTTACTCGCAGCTTTGGGATGAAGTCTGGATATTACCTGTGTTACTGCAAGGTAAGAGAACGTCTGTTTCCTGTTCCCTCCTGTCTGTAACTCGCTGTAACTCACTGCATGGCTCTCTCTCTGTGTTTGTAACTCGCTGCATGGCGCTCTCTCTCTCTCTGTTTGTAACTCGCTGCATGGCTCTCTCTCTGTAACTCGCTGCATGGCTCTCTCTCTGTCTGTAACTCGCTGCATGGCTCTTTCTCTCTGTCTGTAACTCGCTGCATGGCTCTCTCTGTCTGTAACTCGCTGCATGGCTCTCTCTCTGTTTGTAACTCGCTGCATGGCTCTCTCTTTGTTTGTAACTCGCTGCTTGGCTCTCTCTGTAACTCGCTGCATGGCTCTCTCTGTCTGTAACTCGCTGCATGGCTCTTTCTCTCTGTCTGTAACTCGCTACATGGCTCTCTCTGTCTGTAACTTGCTGCATGGCTCTCTCTCTCTGTCTGTAACTCACTGCATGGCTCTCTCTCTGTATGTAACTCGCTGCATGGTTCTCTCTGTCTGTAACTCACTGCATGCTCTCTCGCTCTCTCTCTGTCTGTAACTCGCTGCATGGCTCTTTCTCTCTGTCTGTAACTCGCTGCATGGCTCTCTGTCTGTAACTCACTGCATGGCTCTCTCTCTGTATGTAACTCACTGCATGGCTCTCTCTCTGTCTGTAACTCACTGCATGGCTCTCTCGCTCTCTCTGTCTGTAACTCGCTGCATGGCTCTCTCTGTCTGTAACTCGCTGCATGGCTCTCTCTCTCTCTGTATGTAACTCGCTGCATGGCTGTCTCTCTCTCTCTGTAACTCGCTGCATGGCTCGCTCTCTCTCTGTCTGTAACTCACTGCATGGCTCTCTCTCTGTCTGTAACTCGCTGCATGGCTCTCTCTCTCTCTTCAGGACCTGGCAGGTGGGATGGTGGTGTCAGATATTCAGCTCATTTCAGACAAGGACTCCATCCCTCATGGTTACTGCTACATCGCCGAGCACCTCGAGCCCAGTGAGTACATCCAGTTAACCCTTTACTGTCTGTGTACTGGTGACGATGCTTCCTTTACATAATACGTCCAGTTACCCCTGAACATAGTCTGAAACATCACAACCCACACTGTGGCCTTTCTTTGGGGCTGAAAACAAGTTTTTCAAAACTTACCCGAGTAGCGAAAATGTCCTCCCGTGTTTCCTCGTCTGCTGTGAGATGGTCATTATTTGTTTGTGTTTGTGTGTCCAGAGGCGTCGGTTACCAAGAAGAAGCGTGTGTGTGTACGTGTGGTCCCCGTGGGCAGCGTGGACACAGCTGTGCTGGACATCAAACTGACGGCCAAAAGCAAAATGATGCTGCAGCACTACACATACGTGGGGTCGGTACCTCAAACGTGATATCTTCATGTGGTATACCCCACCCCATAAACACACACACATGATGTTTACAGACCCTATAAACACACACATGTTTACAGACCTTCCTAAACACACACATGATGTTTACAGACTCCCCTAAACACACACATGATGTTTACAGACCCCCTAAACACACACATGATGTTTACAGACCCCCTAAACACACACATGATGTTTACAGACCCCCCTAAACACACACACATGTTTACATGCCCCCTTAACACACACACACATTTACAGACCCCCTAAACACACACATGATGTTTACAGACCCCATAAACACACACATGTTTACAAACCCCCTAAACACACACACATGTTTACATGCCCCCTAAACACACACATGATGTTTACAGACCCCATAAACACACACATGTTTACAGACCCCCTAAACACACACACGTTTACATGCCCCCTAAACACACACGTGATGTTTACAGACCCCCCTAAACACACACACATGTTTACAGACCCCCTAAACACACACATGATGTTTACAGACCCCCTAAACACACACATGATGTTTACAGACCCCCCTAAACACACACACATAATGTTTACAGACCCCCTAAACACACACACATGATGTTTACAGACCCCCTAAACACACACATGATGTTTACAGACCCCCTAAACACACACATGATGTTTACAGACTCCCCTAAACACACACATGTTTACATGCCCCCTAAACACACACATGATGTTTACAGACCCCCCTAAACACACACACATGTTTACAGACCCCCTAAACACACACATGTTTACAGACCCCCCTAAACATACACATGTTTACAGACCCCATAAACACACACATGTTTACAGACCCCATAAACACACACACGTTTACATGCCCCCTAAACACACACATGATGTTTACAGACTCCCCTAAACACACACATGATGTTTACAGACCCCCTAAACACACACATGATGTTTACAGACCCCCCTAAACACACACACATAATGTTAACAGACCCCCTAAACACACACACATGATGTTTACAGACCCCCTAAACACACACATGATGTTTACAGACCCCCCTAAACACACACACATGTTTACAGACCCCCTAAACACACATGTTTACAGACCCCATAAACACACACATGTTTACAGACCCCCTAAACACACACGATGTTTACAGACTCCCCTAAACACACACACGTTTACATGCCTCCTAAACACACACATGATGTTTACAGACCCCCTAAACACACACACACATGTTTACAGACCCCCTAAACACACACATGATGTTTACAGACTCCCCTAAACACACACATGATGTTTACAGACTCCCCTAAACACACACACATGTTTACAGACCCCCTAAACACACACATGATGTTTACAGACTCCCCTAAACACACACACGTTTACAGACCCCCTAAACACACACATGATGTTTACAGACCCCCTAAACACACACATGATGTTTACAGACTCCCCTAAACACACACATGATGTTTACAGACTCCCCTAAACACACACACGTTTACATGCCCCCTAAACACACACATGATGTTTACAGACCCCCTAAACACACACACGTTTACATGCCCCCTAAACACACACATGATGTTTACAGACTCCCCTAAACACACACACGTTTACATGCCCCCTAAACACACACATGATGTTTACAGACCCCCTAAACACACACATGATGTTTACAGACTCCCCTAAACACACACACATGTTTACAGACCCCCCTAAACACACACATGATGTTTACAGACCCCATAAACACACACATGATGTTTACAGACCCCATAAACACACACATGATGTTTACAGACCCCCTAAACACACACATGATGTTTACACACTCCCCTAAACACACACATGATGTTTACAGACCCCCCTAAACACACACATGATGTTTACAGACCCCCCTAAACACACACATGATGTTTACAGACTCCCCTAAACACACACACATGTTTACAGACCCCCTAAACACACACATGATGTTTACAGACTCCCCTAAACACACACACATGTTTACAGACCCCCTAAACACACACATGATGTTTACAGACCCCCCTAAACACACACATGATGTTTACAGACTCCCCTAAACACACACACATGTTTACAGACCCCCTAAACACGCACATGATGTTTACACACTCCCCTAAACACACACATGATGTTTACAGACCCCCCTAAACACACACATGATGTTTACAGACCCCCCTAAACACACACATGATGTTTACAGACTCCCCTAAACACACACACATGTTTACAGACCCCCTAAACACGCACACAATGTTTACAGACCCCCCTAAACACACACACATGATGTTTACAGACCCCCTTCTTTAAAATTGTCATTAATAATGAAACAGATTTTGACAGTGTAAATAGAAACACCTTCTCTACAGAGACGTCCATGGCTATGTGCTGTGGTGCAGGAAGGGTTATTTTTCAAGCCCCCTGCCCAAAGCGAAGCCCCGCAGCGTCAGCCTGGACATCCGCGGACTCTCCCTGGACCAGCCCCCTGCCACCCTGCCCCTGAGACCCAGGTACAGAACTCACTTGATCTTCCTCACTCTGACTCAAGCAGCATATTTACAGAAGGGACAGAACGAGGGCACAGCGTGGGTCAGTGAAGACGAGTGACCACTCGGACACCAGCTCGATGTGAAAACAAAACATGACGCCCGCCATAGACCCGAGCCCTATGAGGCCTGACCTCGGGCTAGTGCCGGGTAGGGCTTTGTTTTTAAAGACAGAGTTAGGGTCACCCTGGTCCAGCTCTGAGTAAACAACCCTTGAGTGCAGGATGTGATTGAATGCGAGCATCGATGTGTGCTTGTCTCCATAGCAACCCTCCTCCTCCGCTGCCACAGAACAAGATAAGTCAGAGACGTCGCAGCCTCCACACCAAAGACACCCAGGACAAACCTGTAGACAGCAGCGTCCAGGGAATCACAGGTACGTCTGCAACACGTTTATCATACATTATGAATCCTTCACTTCACGAGCAGCTGACCTTTGACCTTCTCTGCAGCTCTAGACGGAGTTCCCTTCAGCCTCCATCCAAAGTTTGACGTCCAGACAAACAGCCCTGTATGTTTGATAATGAAGCCTTTACTGAAGTCATGATTGATCTGTTAAAACACTCTCAGCGTAAGCTCTAATGTCAACATGAACTTCTTCTCAGGCGCTTCAGGTGAACTCTCAACTGAATAACATTCGGATCAAGTCTCTGCAAGACATCGAAAACGAGGTAGGGTCCCGTCTGAGTCGACTCCACACCAACCCAGTCCTCATCCAAAGGTTTCCCCTCCTCCTCCGGAAGGCTTCTTCAGATCCAAACTAACTGGTGGGCGGAGCTAGCTCTGTGGATCATTATCATGCTCATGATCTAGCTCCGCCCACCAGTTAGTGTAGAACTGATGAAGCCTTCCAGAGGAGGAGAGGTGAGAGGTCCAGGTGCCTTTGGATCAAACCTGCAGTGATTTTTATTGTGAATACACTCACCTGGTTCTCTTTGTGTCGTCAGTATCACTACGCCTTTGCTGTGGAGGAAAACGCTGCCAAGAGGACCAGACCGTCAATAGGAGAAACCCTGTCAGAGCAGTGACCTTTGAACCCTGACAAAGCTTTGTTACTCCACCTCACATCACGGTGATGATGAAGGATGATGCTGCCCACATGTTGGCCTGTAAGATTAGACTTCACATGGATTCAAATGGTGAATCAGAACGCCGGTTTAAAGGTCACAGAAAGGCACGTCTGTTTCCACTCAGACAATCAGCATTTATAATGTGTCTGTTTCTCATGCAACATCTTCCTCTCCATTCCTGCTGTTATATCATGAAGTCTTCAAGCATTCCTGCTCCAAAGGAAACATGTGTGATTTAATGATTCTATATGTTCTGTTTCTGATCTGCATCATCGACCTCTAACGACTCATTAAAGCTGCTGCTCATAAAACAGATTGAAGCCTCAGATAAAGACACCATCACGTTATCATACATGTCTGTCGCCCCCTACTGTTAGGACATGGCGTTACACGCTGAGATGAACTGCACGCTGCAGAAACATTCTTCTTGAAAAACATATTTAGGCACTACAGAATTTTTGAGTTGCATGCATTATAGGAGCAGTATGTAACTCTGACCTCTAGTGTTTAAAATGGGTACTGCAGTCTAAATTCTAAACATTGTAGAGAGCTGTCTCCCCCGCCCCCTCCTCTCTAGAGTCAATGCTCACACAGGTTGCCATGTGGTGAACGCTGAAGCTTCAGTGTTTAGCCAGCTCTGCATCGGTCTGTAAACCTTTCTGCATTCTAACCTCTCTCCATTTTTCAAAAGCATCTCCAATATTGATCCTAGTTTGAGCACGTTTCTGCTCGTGGAGCTTATATATATATATATATATATATATATCCTAAAAATTCCTCACAGGAGCTTAAAAACTAAATGTATCATGTTTGAAACATGTCATCATGTCATGAAGATGATCCTACCACCGAAGAGGTTTGAACCCATTGAGTTCTACAAACCTTTAACCAGCTGACTTGAGAACAGCTGTTCTTAAATCAGCTGTTATTAGAACAGCTGTTTTAGTGACAGCTGAGTCGCGGTGAATGAGCTGAGTCGCGGTGAATGAGCGTTGCTGCAGATGATAAACGGACCTCGTTACACTAACATATCTAAATGTTTGATGGAGGTGATTTCCTGTATGAAGAGAAGCCTTCGTTACAGCTTTGTACTTAAACCTATTTATCTTTCTGAGGGAGGGAGGGAGGGGGGTGGGTGTTTCTTCTCATATTTAAACTGACATGTTGGAAACAGGGAAATGTTATTATGTTGTTTTTTAATTGTCAGGCCAAATATTTATCTGCATTAGTGTACACTTTATAAAGTTTATTGTTTTTATACCAAACTTTTAATGCATGGAGAAATAAAAACATACGAAACACAGGTGTTTAGTCTGAGTCCTACTTTAAACTGAGTGTCAACATCGAGACTCTGCCCGTCACTTCCACACCTTTCTACCTGCAGAGAGGGAACAGATCCTCACAACAGCCTACGTCCCACAGGGGGATACTAACGTTAGCATCCCACAGGGGGAGGCTAACTTATTATTATTATTTGTTGAGTCACGTTTCTGCAGGAGGCGACAGAGATCATCCACAAAACCTCAAAGTAAATCTAATATTACTTTTTTTTTTTTTTTTACTTCCTTATTCTTCAAAATAATAATAATAATAAATATTTGGTTTAATACGTGATTCTGGATCAGATCTCTATCTTATCTCCATTTGGTGAAGGTAAGTTTGATTTTAAAGGCATGTTATTATATTATTATGATAGATCTCAGCAGGAGAACAACTTCAGCTCTTCATGTTTATAATGTCACATTAAACTTGTTGAATCACAGCTGGAAGCTTCTGGAGCTTCTTAACTACATCACTTCAGGATTTCAGGATGTATGTAATCATTATTATTATTATTTCACACTCAGAGAAGAAACTCTGAAGTCCCACAAAGTAAACTATAATGGTCTTGGTCCCTTTGGAGGACTTCAGGGAGTCCGTGAGGAACCAGATCTCTGTGAATCCTTAAACCGGCTGGTTTGGATATTATCAACAGTTTTTGCATGATGATTTATGATGACGTTTTTTCATAATTTTTTAGACATTGTGGTCCCTTAAATGATTATAAAGGAATACTGTGAGTCCTACAGATGGTTTTAGACACTTTAGGGGCTTCAACTCCTCTGAAGTTCAACTTAGCACCTTTATAACAAGGACATGAACCACACCGACATCTTGAAATATGACTCTTTAAATATCTTACTTTAAAATTTTTGAAGTCGCGTTAAAGAATGTAAATGATTAACTGATGAATTGAATGTTATTGTCAGGCTCCATTAACAAAATACAAACACTGATCAGTCATGTGGTTGTTCATGATTGATGAAAATATCCTTTGCTATACTTCCGTACATTCAGCCTACTGATCAGGAACTCTTCATGTCCTGTAGGAGAGCTGTCTGACCCTAAAGTCTCTCCTCTTCAACATCACTCTTTGTGAAACTAAATACTCTCAGGTCTTCTTCCATTTAACTCACTGTGCGGAGGTCTCTGACCTCCATGGGCCTTCAGCCGCTCTGCCCCCCCCCCCGCCTCTGGAATGCCCTCCCATCAGACATCTTTCTCAAGCTATTGAATAAAGGCTCACCCTACGAGAGAGCCTGATGGTTCTAGTATGCCACGGCCCCATCGCCCCCTGGTGGCAGGTATGACACTCGTTACTCGTTTGGTTGTTACTCGCTGTTTGGTCGTTTCTTGTTTGGTCATTACTAATTTGGTCATTACTCATTTGGTCGTTACTCGCTGTTTGGTCGTTTCTTTTTGGTCGTTACTTGTTTGGTCGTTACTCGTTTGGTCGTTACTCGCTGTTTGTTCGTTTCTTGTTTGGTTGTTACTTTGGTCGTTTCTTGTTCGGTCGTTACTCGTTTGGTCGTTACTTGCTGTTTGGTCGTTTCTTGTTTGGTCATTACTTGTTTGGTCGTTACTCGTTTGGTCGTTACTTGTTGGTCTTTACTTGTTTGGTCGTTACTAATTTGGTTGTTACTCGTTTGGTCGTTACTCGCTGTTTGGTCATTTCTTGTTTGGTTGTTACTTGTTTGGTTGTTTCTTGTTCGGTCGTTATTTGTTTGATCGTTACTTGTTTGGTCGTTACTCGCTGTTTGGTCGTTACTTCTTGGTCTTTACTTGTTTGGTCATTACTAATTTGGTCGTTACTCGTTTGGTCGTTACTCGCTGTTTGGTCGTAACTTGTTCAGTCGTTACTCGCTGTTTGGTCGTTACTTGTTTGGTTGTTGCTTGCTGTTTGGTCGTTACTTGTTTGGTCGTTACTCGTTTGGTTACTCGTTTGGTCATTACTTGCTGTTTGGTCGTTACTTGTTGGTCTTTGCTTGTTTGGTCGTAACTAATTTGGTCGTTACTTGTTTGGTCGTTACTTGTTTGGTCGTTACTTGTTTGGTCGTTACTCGTTTGGTTGTTACTCGCTGTTTGGTCGTTTCTTGTTTGGTCGTTACTTGTTTGGTCATTACTCATTTGGTAGTTACTCGCTGTTTGGTCGTTTCTTTTTGGTCGTTACTTGTTTGGTCGTTACTCGTTTGGTCGTTACTCGCTGTTTGTTCGTTTCTTGTTTGGTTGTTACTTGTTTGGTCGTTTCTTGTTCGGTCGTTACTCGTTTGATCGTTACTTGTTTGGTCGTTACTCGTTTGGTTGTTACTTGTTTGGTTGTTTCTTGTTCGGTCGTTACTCGTTTGATCGTTACTTGTTTGGTCGTTACTCGCTGTTTGGTCGTTACTTCTTGGTCTTTACTTGTTTGGTCATTACTAATTTGGTCGTTACTCGTTTGGTCGTTACTCGCTGTTTGGTCGTAACTTGTTCAGTCGTTACTCGCTGTTTGGTCGTTACTTGTTTGGTTGTTGCTTGCTGTTTGGTCGTTACTTGTTTGGTCGTTACTCGTTTGGTTACTCGTTTGGTCATTACTTGCTGTTTGGTCGTTACTTGTTGGTCTTTGCTTGTTTGGTCGTAACTAATTTGGTCGTTACTTGTTTGGTCGTTACTTGTTTGGTCGTTACTTGTTTGGTCGTTACTCGTTTGGTTGTTACTCGCTGTTTGGTCGTTTCTTGTTTGGTCGTTACTTGTTTGGTCATTACTCATTTGGTAGTTACTCGCTGTTTGGTCGTTTCTTTTTGGTCGTTACTTGTTTGGTCGTTACTCGTTTGGTCGTTACTCGCTGTTTGTTCGTTTCTTGTTTGGTTGTTACTTGTTTGGTCGTTTCTTGTTCGGTCGTTACTCGTTTGATCGTTACTTGTTTGGTCGTTACTCGTTTGGTTGTTACTTGTTTGGTTGTTTCTTGTTCGGTCGTTACTCGTTTGATCGTTACTTGTTTGGTCGTTACTCGCTGTTTGGTCGTTACTTCTTGGTCTTTACTTGTTTGGTCATTACTAATTTGGTCGTTACTCGTTTGGTCGTTACTCGCTGTTTGGTCGTAACTTGTTCAGTCGTTACTCGCTGTTTGGTCGTTACTTGTTTGGTTGTTGCTTGCTGTTTGGTCGTTACTTGTTTGGTCGTTACTCGTTTGGTTACTCGTTTGGTCATTACTTGCTGTTTGGTCGTTACTTGTTGGTCTTTGCTTGTTTGGTCGTAACTAATTTGGTCGTTACTTGTTTGGTCGTTACTTGTTTGGTCGTTACTTGTTTGGTCGTTACTCGTTTGGTTGTTACTCGCTGTTTGGTCGTTTCTTGTTTGGTCGTTACTTGTTTGGTCATTACTCATTTGGTAGTTACTCGCTGTTTGGTCGTTTCTTTTTGGTCGTTACTTGTTTGGTCGTTACTCGTTTGGTCGTTACTCGCTGTTTGTTCGTTTCTTGTTTGGTTGTTACTTGTTTGGTCGTTTCTTGTTCGGTCGTTACTCGTTTGATCGTTACTTGTTTGGTCGTTACTCGTTTGGTTGTTACTTGTTTGGTTGTTTCTTGTTCGGTCGTTACTCGTTTGATCGTTACTTGTTTGGTCGTTACTCGCTGTTTGGTCGTTACTTCTTGGTCTTTACTTGTTTGGTCATTACTAATTTGGTCGTTACTCGCTGTTTGGTCGTAACTTGTTCAGTCGTTACTCGCTGTTTGGTCGTTACTTGTTTGGTCGTTACTCGTTTGGTTACTCGTTTGGTCATTACTTGCTGTTTGCTCGTTACTTGTTGGTCTTTGCTTGTTTGGTCGTAACTAATTTGGTCGTTACTTGTTTGGTCGTTACTCGTTTGGTCATTACTCACTGTTTGGTCATTACTCGTTTGGTCGTTACTCGCTGTTTGGTCGTAACTTGTTCGGTTGTTACTCGCTGTTTGGTGGTTACTTGTTTGGTCGTTACTTGTTTTTCAGTTGTTACTTGTTCAGTTGTTACTTGTTGGGTCGTTTCTTGTTGGGTCATTACTCGTTTTGTCGTTGCTTGTTTGGTCGCTACTCGTTTGGTCGTTACTCGTTTGGTTACTTGTTTGGTCATTACTCATTTGGTCGTTACTTGTTTGGTCGTTACTCATTTGGTCGTTACTTGTTTGGTCGTTACTTGTTTGGTCGTTACTCGTTTGGACGTTACTCGCTGTTTGGTCATTGCTTGTTTGGTTGTTACTCGTTTGGACATTACTCGCTGTTTGGTCATTGCTTGTTTGGTTGTTACTCGTTTGGTTACTCGTTTGGTCATTACTTGCTGTTTGGTCGTTACTTGTTGGTCTTTGCTTGTTTGGTCGTAACTAATTTGGTCGTTACTTGTTTGGTCGTTACTCGTTTGGTTGTTACTCGCTGTTTGGTCGTTTCTTGTTTGGTCGTTACTTGTTTGGTCATTACTCATTTGGTAGTTACTCGCTGTTTGGTCGTTTCTTTTTGGTCGTTACTTGTTTGTTCGTTACTCGTTTGGTCGTTACTCGCTGTTTGTTCGTTTCCTGTTTGGTTGTTACTTGTTTGGTCGTTTCTTGTTCGGTCGTTACTCGTTTGATCGTTACTTGTTTGGTCGTTACTCGTTTGGTTGTTACTTGTTTGGTTGTTTCTGGGTCGTTACTCGTTTGATCGTTACTTGTTTGGTCGTTACTCGCTGTTTGGTCGTTACTTCTTGGTCTTTACTTGTTTGGTCATTACTAATTTGGTCGTTACTCGTTTGGTCGTTACTCGCTGTTTGGTCGTAACTTGTTCAGTTGTTACTCGCTGTTTGGTCGTTACTTGTTTGGTCGTTACTCGTTTGGTTACTCGTTTGGTCATTACTTGCTGTTTGGTCGTTACTTGTTGGTCTTTGCTTGTTTGGTCGTAACTAATTTGGTCGTTACTTGTTTGGTCGTTACTCGCTGTTTGTTCGTTTCTTGTTTGGTTGTTACTTGTTTGGTCGTTTCTTGTTCGGTCGTTACTCGTTTGGTCGTTACTCGTTTGGTTGTTACTTGTTTGGTTGTTTCTGGGTCGTTACTCGTTTGATCGTTACTTGTTTGGTCGTTACTCGCTGTTTGGTCGTTACTTCTTGGTCTTTACTTGTTTGGTCATTACTAATTTGGTGGTTACTCGTTTGGTCGTTACTCGCTGTTTGGTCGTAACTTGTTCAGTCGTTACTCGCTGTTTGGTCGTTACTTGTTTGGTCGTTACTCGTTTGGTTACTCGTTTGGTCATTACTTGCTGTTTGGTCGTTACTTGTTGGTCTTTGCTTGTTTGGTCGTAACTAATTTGGTCGTTACTTGTTTGGTCGTTACTCGTTTGGTCATTACTCACTGTTTGGTCGTTACTCGCTGTTTGGTCGTAACTTGTTCAGTCGTTACTCGCTGTTTGGCCATTACTTGTTTGGTCGTAACTTGTTCGGTTGTTACTCGCTGTTTGGTCGTTACTTGTTTGGTCGTTACTTGTTTGGTCGTTACTTGTTTTTCAGTTGTTACTTGTTCAGTTGTTACTTGTTGGGTCGTTTCTTGTTGGGTCATTACTCGTTTTGTCGTTGCTTGTTTGGTCGCTACTCGTTTGGTCGTTACTCGTTTGGTTACTTGTTTGGTCATTACTCATTTGGTCGTTACTTGTTTGGTCGTTACTCATTTGGTCGTTACTTGTTTGGTCGTTACTCGTTTGGACGTTACTCGCTGTTTGGTCATTGCTTGTTTGGTTGTTACTCGTTTGGACATTACTCGCTGTTTGGTCATTGCTTGTTTGGTTGTTACTCGTTTGGTCGTTACTCGTTTGGTCGTTACTTGTTCAGTCGTTACTCGCTGTTTGGTTGTTACTTGTTTTTCGGTCGTTAATGGTTTGGTCATTACTCGCTGTTTGGTCGTCACTCGTTTGGTCGTTACTCGCTGTTTGGTTGTTACTTGCTGTTTGGTCGTTACTCGTTTGGTCGTTACTTGTTCTCGTTCGGTCGTTACTTGTTTGGTCGTTTCTTGTTCAGTTGTTACTCGTTTGGTCGTTACTCGCTGTTTGGTCATATTTACATGTCTATGTTAATTAAGGTGCACCGTGACTATTTTAATTAATACATTAATAAATTGGTGTTTTTATTCAACAATAATGATAATACTTATATTACGATAAAAATTGTCAACGTAAAAGACAAAGTGTGTGCGTGCATGTGAGTGTGTGTACGTGTGTAGACCTGATCTGCAGCACTGCAGCCTCACACAGCAGGTCTGTTTGTTCTGCTCTCCGGAAACGGAGCTCTGATTCCAACCAGCTGTTTCCCGCCTCACACAGATCAGCTGCACACACACACACACACACATAGTAGGCGGGAGCTGCAGACATACACACACACACACGTAGTAGGCGGAGGCAAGAAGCCACACACACACATTGGAGGGAACCCCATCAGCTGTGGGAAGCAACACAGCTTGAAGTTACTTTTATTTTTCTCTCGTTTCTTCATATTTCCTGAAGCTGTTTCTGTAAATGTGCATTATAAGGGACTGATTAACTGAGCTGTGTGTGTGAGAGAGACCAACATCGTTATATTGTAAGTAGAGAAGAGGAAGGTGGAGGAGGAGGAACAGACTGAAAACACGGACTACATAAGGAAAGCATGGAATACTTCATGATGCCGACAGAGAAGATCCCGTCCTTACAGCAGTTCAAGAAGACGGAGAAGGATGTGATCGGCGGGCTCTGCAGGTGTGTTTATAGCCATTTCTTTTGTTGACAACAAACTGGTTGCTCTGTCGCCCCTCGTGTGGCTGCAGTGTGTGTATGTGTGTGTGATGCAGGCTGGCTTCAGTTAGCATGCTAGCGGCTGCTTCGCTGCGATGTGTTGCCAACAGACGCGTGGTTGTAGAAATTATCAAGCTGCTGATGTAGGAGGAGTGAAACCTGGGAATAAATCACCTTTTCTTAAAACACCTGCAACCCGATGTACACGTTAGGACACACTTGGCGTGTTTACGGTCAACCAGATCAGACATATGTAAATCAGCGACATGAAATCGATCCAGTTGAACACCAACCACGTGGTAGTTAACGTGCTGCCAGCCGCCAAACCTCGGGTTAAAATCGACACATTTTATTAACATGACTCACTGTGATCATAAGGAGACGTTTATTATGGTTATATGTGGATGCTTTCAAAACCCGGGGCGGTAATGGAGGTGACGGCTTTGATATGTGCGCAGTTAAAGAGCAGCCATGACTGTGTCGCGTGCTCAAATTAGCTTAGCATGGCTACCTACTGAGCACCCACCGCGCGCTCGTTTTCTCTAACCGTACCTGTCTTTTTTGACTTATTTATTCATAACTTTAGACTCATTTAACGGAAACACGTCGTCTGAAGGTGTAACGGGGGACACAGGTCCGCCTCCGTGAGCAGCAGAGCCGTGATTTACGCTAGCTCAGTGCTAGCTGGAGGACGCATTGTTCTCCATGATGCCAGAGGGGGCCTGCTGCTGGAAGAGGAGGTGTCAGATTACACTGCTGACGTCACACCGCCTCACGCGCCCCCCCGCGGCCATGTTGGAGGTCTGCAGGTGATTACACCTGAGCTTCAGGTGAAGAACACTAATGTCGCCTGTGTGGGAATCATGAGGTGGTTTTTATTTCCCGTAAATGGTCTCAAATCTTCTATTAAAGGAATGCTACATGTACTTTATTTATCCAGGAAAGTCCCATTGAGATTAAAAACCTCTTTTCCAAGGGAGTCCTGGCCAAGAGGCAGCAAAAGTTACACAGTCACACTCACAACATACAGACAGCAATTAAATATTATATTTATGTTTGTAATGACAGAAAAATTAGAGAGGAGTTTCAAAGTGATGACTACGGAGGGGGATCAGGGACAAACATGAGAAATAAATAGTGAAAGGAGGTAGATGTTAGTTATTATGGACTTGGAGTAGCGTTGTTGTAACGTCGATAATAAAGTGTTGGTGAAGGACACAGAGCCTGATGTAACCATCACTCAGAGCAGCATGCATCGTTCTGTCACACCTGCAGAAAACTCCTGAAGTGTTCGTGCTGAGTGTCGTGTGTGAACACAAACAGCTGAATGTTTCTCTCTTCACCCGGAGTTTCTCCTCCAGCCTCCTCGTATTTATTCTGCAGAAAGTCAGAGTGAACTGATGTGAGAACGCAGTTTTTCAGGTTTTATGTCATGCATGAGAATGCACTGTTTTTAATGTAGCTCTTACCAATCAGAGTACGACTGCTCGCCAACACACACGCGGGTTGAAGAAAAGATGGAGCCATGTGAGCTGGAGTTTGTCCGCCACGAGACCGCCCTCGTTTTTGTAAACGCCTCAGAAGTCGTTCTCTAGGCTTGTTTTGCGCTCAGCCTCATGGTCATCTCAAGGCTTCAGGGTTCACCTGCTCTTCTCCCCTTGAGTAAATATGACGTCGGAGATTTCACAACCACAACATCCAAACCGTACAGGGACTCTGGAAGATGTGTGAGGGGGCGCTGAGTTCAGCCCAACCCAAAGACCTTTAGACGGCGTGACAGAGGAATGTAAAGACCTCGTCACTCATAAAGATCCTGCAGGTTTATGGAGGTGTGTGTGTGTGTGTGTGTGTGTGTGTGTGTGTGTGTGTGTGTGTGTGAGAGAGAGTGTGTCTGTCTGTCTGTGTGTGTCTGTCTGTGTGTATCTGTTTAATAATAGTCCTTCTTCTTTCTCAGTCTGGCTAACATCCCCCTCAGTCCGGAGACGGCTCAGGACCAGGAGAGGAGAATCCGCCGTGAGATTGCCAACAGCAACGAGCGCCGGCGCATGCAGAGCATCAACGCGGGCTTCCAGTCCCTGAAAACACTCCTGCCCCACACAGACGGAGAGAAGCTCAGCAAGGTGCCCAACAAGCCTCATACGCTCGCCATGTTCTTTTCCTCAGCAGCACTAAAACGTGACGTTAACCTCTTATTGGTCCCCACAGGCCGCCATCCTGCAGCAGACGTCAGACTACATCTTCGCCTTGGAGCAGGAGAAGACACAGCTCCTGGCTCAGAACAACCAGCTCAAACGCTTCATCCAGGTAACTCCAAACATGCCATGTTCACCACGTCCCAGCTGAACGATGACACGTCACGTTAGTCCTCGGGGGCGCCATGATGTCAGAGGGTTAAACTTCTGACCAGTAAAAATCTAACGATATCTGACCCCACACAACCTAATGTCTCTGAGCTCGCACTCAAACTCCACGATAAAAACAAAACGCTCCGTTATCAGTTAGCGACACGTTGTAATGACTGTTTTAAGTCGTTGTCTTTAGGAACAGCCCGGTTCACCTGGATATGCACGACGAGGATCGATTATATGTCATGAAGTGTACCGTCCCGCAGTTTCAGAGTGCTCACACGGGTCAAAGGAACTTCGAGGCTCAAAACGTGCTCAGGCACGTTACGGATAGAGAGCATGAGAGGCTGTCTGAATGTTTCTGAACACAAACGTGTCCAAAGTATCTGTCAGACAGCGAGCGCGACTTTACTTTTCATTTTGATAGTTAAAGGCTTTATATGTGATTTTTCACACTTCAATATAATATAAATCAAGTATATCCTCTGAAAATAACTCTGTGAGTCATGACTGTCTACAATGAGTGTAACACACGAGTCCCACTGTCTGTGATGTTTTCAGAGTTTTGCGAGTCCTATCTTCAGTTTGTTTACATCGGCCGGACGGCCGGCTGACTCCTCCCCTCGCGTATAAAAGTTGTTAGTGTGTAATCCTGATTAAGTCAGGATTACACAGGCCCGTCGCTCCTTTGAACCGTAACGTGGTTATCACATGAACTCCGTGTCGTTGCAGGAGTTTAGCGGCTCCTCCCCGAAGAGGAGGCGAGCGGAGGAAAAGGACGAAGGCATCGGGTCTCCAGACACGCTGGAGGAGGAGAAGGTGGAGGAGCTGAGGAGGGAGATGTTGGAGCTGAGGCAGCAGCTGGATAAGGAGCGCTCAGCACGTATGCAGCTGGAGGAACAGGTGAGGCAGGGGAGGGGCTTATGGAGGAACAGGTGAGGCGGGAGGAGCATCTCCACATCAAGAGGTCAAGGTTCAGCTTAACCAACTGTTTGACTTGTTATCATTATGTGGGAGGTGTAAACAATAATCAGTCACCGTGCTGACAGATTTATCCCGTGTCATCCTGGATCTACTTGATCAGCAGGTTCAGACGAACACGATGTGAAACAGGAAGTGAACGAGGACAATAAATAAAGAGCACGGGCGATGAAGAGGGGAGATAAAGAAGTCTACTGGTGCGCACAGTTTTTATCAAAAATAAAAACCTTGTAATTCTGCAGTCATACAGAAAGCAGTCTGTAACTCTGACCCCTACTGTTTAAAATGGGTACTGCAGTCTAAATTCTAAACATTGTAGAGAGCTGTATCCCCCCCCCCCCCCTCCTCTCTAGAGTCGATGCTCACGCAGGTTGCCATGTGGTGGACACTGAAGCTTCAGTGTTTAGCCAGCTCTGCATCGCTCTGTAAACCTTTCTGCGTTCTAACCTCTCTCCATTTTTCAAAAGCATCTCCAATATTGATCCTAGTTTGAGCACGTTTCTGCTCGTGGAGTTTATTAGAAACATGCAGAGGCTTTTTAGGTCGGGTACAATCACTTCTATCTGAACCACTTCTCTTGCCCGCTTCCATCGCTGCAACACCTGTTGGTTTGACCTGATAACTGCTCTCATATCTGGCAAACCGAGGGGTGTCCAAAACGGCCGTGTGGGGGTGTCTTAAAAGCGCCTACCTTCTCTGGTCCAAACAAATCCAGAGCATTCAGGACCAGAATCTAAAGTTAGAAGGAGGACATACTGGCTGCTGCATTGTTGTAAATATCATGTATTCCTGGTTACTGATCTGAACTGTGTGTTCTGTGTCTCTCAGGTTCGTTCTCTGGACACCCAGCTGCACCCCGAGCGTCTGAAGGTGATCACCCAGCAGGTGGAGGAGGAGCAGGCTCTCCTGCAGAGCCAGACGCTGTTACGGCTGCAGCAGATCCACGCCGCTGACAGACAACCACACAGTCCGAAGGTCAAAACAACACACACGCACACACACATAAACACAGACACACACACACACACACACACACAGACACATCAGTAGGCCTCTGTGTTCCTATTTGAGTTTTGGGTCTGGGTTTCTGTTCACATTTGAAAAGTTTAGCTGAATTCTGAGTTTACACTTTGCAGCAGCAGAGGGAAGACGTGACGTAAAGACAAGGACAACAGAGTCGTCTATACGACGTTATAATGAATATTTGTCTTTCTATTAGTAGAGACCATATTGATCGTGGTTATTGACTTTATTGCACCGTGGTTAGATCTTAAAGACGTGACTGAACTGAAGTCATAACGTTACGTTTCAAGACCCATGTGACTCAGGTTCTGGATTATGTGGACCCGGGTCGTTATGGAACCAGGTTTTAGGATCGAAGCCGTCTGAGATGAAATGGTTCTAAAACCACACCTTCTGTATCTTTTCTCCAGGTGTTGGCCCCACCCACTCCTCCTGCACCAACCCACCACCCCACAGTGATCGTCCCAGCCCCTACACAGCACCCCCACCATCACGTCACCGTGGTAACCATGAGCCCGTCTGCACACACCAGCACTGTGTCCACGTCCAGACAGAACCTGGACACCATCGTGCAGGTAGGAGCCTCTTTGAGCACGCCGTCTTGGCAGTCGTCTGCCGCAGCCGCCTGACGTGTTTTTAATGTCGCTTTCAGGCCATCCAGCACATCGAGCGCACTCAGGAGAGGAGAGCGAGCGCCGAGGACGAGCAGAGGCGAGCGGTCATCGTCAGCCCCGCCCACGTGGCCATGGACACGGCATGCTCGGACACAGACACCGACACAGAGGGGGAGGACTGCTCGATGAACTGATCGGCCCCCAGGAGCGCACACACTCACACACGCAAACACTTAAAAAAAACTCCAGACCCCTCCTCACTGTAAGATTCCCTCCAGGAGCTCGACTACTTACCACAAACACAAATCTTCTTCGGCATTATCCAAACTCTCCCATCCAGCGGTGAAGCTCTGCGTCCGCCTCGTATGGTCAGATCTCGGAGGACTCGGGGGGGGGGGGGGCGTTCAGCGTGCCAGCGAGACCCCGTGGGGTCCGAGCCGGTCTGTGGCGAGCAGAAACCTTGACGGACTCCTCAAGTCAGAAGCTCTCCACATCAGTCCGTCCAACACGTGTGTTTTCATGTTTGCTTCATACGGCCGCAGTGTGACGCCGGCACGCTGACCCCGACATGCTGGCATTTTCTCCGTGCTACACGTTGACGGAGAGTTGAATGTAGAAACACGATAATCAAGCAGCTCTTCTTCGACGGGATGTGACCGTCACTTGTTCCTTGCCCAGTCTTAATTAGTTTATATCTGCGTCCTGATTGGTTCGCTGATATTTTGGCGCCAGCGGCTACAAAAACTCCCCAGACTGGAAACTCCAACAGAAGGCATTTGTAAATTGTTGGGAAACTTCAAAGCTAATTGGAAGATGTTTGAATGAGACGTCTGATTTACTTGAAAAGTTGTTTTCATATCTAAGCCCTTAAAGAAAATAAGCTGTTGAACAATTTTAATTCATCGTTATTTTTCATGTTTTTATTTTTACATTTGATTTCCTGTCAGGGTTACTGAATGTTGAAGGTGAACTTTGTTTTTGTTATTTTGAGATTAACGATTTAAATTGGACGTTTGTCAGGTGTTCACGGGAGCCAGAAGCCCAGAGAGACATTTCAGCCAATCAGAAACATCCTCCTGCGTTTGTTTGGTACCGGTAACATCGGTTCATTGTGAGAACAACATTTAAATGTCTGGTGTAAATTTTGGATCTCAGACTATCTGTTCTAATCAGATTAGTCACGATTAATTAAGGTCTGGCATGAATTGTTCTTAATCACGATTAATCTAATGTCCCCGTAGATAGTCGTCCTCAGCGTCTCCCTGTAGTCACGTTGACGGAAAAGGACACTGCTGCTTTTCTACTACTTAATTTCAAAATAAAAGCACTGTTGAATTCAAACAGCAAGTAAAGTACTCTCAGATTAAGACAGTACAAACCTTCAAAATAAAAGCCTAAATATGAAATAATGGATTTCAAACATTCGATTAATCGTGATTAGCTGTAGAAACTTTACGATTAATCGTGATTAACTGTAGAAACGTTACGATTAATCGTGATTAACTGTAAAAACTTTACGGTAAATGTGATTAACTACAGAAACTTAACGATTAATCGTGATTAACTGTAGAAACGTTACGATTAATCGTGATTAACTGTAAAAACTTTACGGTAAATGTGATTAACTACAGAAACTTAACGATTAATCGTGATTAACTGTAGAAACTTAACGATAAATATGATTAACTACAGAAACTTAACAATTAATCGTGATTAACTGTAGAAACTTTACGATTAATCGTGATGTTAAATGTTTGGACAGCCTGAGTTTGAGTCCTTAAATCTGAACAAGGATAACATCTTAAGTCCGGTTCTCCTGCGGTCCGCCGTCTCGCTCTGTTCGTTTTGATTTCAGTCACTATGCACTCGAGTTTGTTGGTTTTTATGCAAATGAATCTTCAGTCCATTGAGTCTGTTTGATTTCTCCCCGAGGTGAGGTTATCTATGCACCGCTGAAAGGTGTAAACATTACGCCTACACTTTATGTGATACGGAGAATATCGTCTCTGCTAACCTAAACATCTTCCACCGCACACCTGAGGGGTTTACCACCACAGGGGGGCGCTGGCAATGGAGACTGAAGCTGCAGAATACATTTCTTTCTGCAAGAATTTCTGACTGACATCTGAAGGCCCAAAGAACAGACGTCACGAATCCCTCTGTCCCACCTGTCTGAGGCACTTGCTGGCATAGCCGCTGTGAATACCTCTGAATCAGCCTGAAGTCAGAGTGTAGCTCTCGCTCTCTTAACCTGGCTCGATCACCATGGTGACCAACTCTTAACCAGGTCAGGCCAGGGTTATAGTTAGAGCAGAGGAAGCAGGAAGTGACTCCTGGTGGCGCCCTCTGTGTCTCATACGATAGTAATGACCTTCATAAAACTAAGGAGTGGCATCTCAAAGATCTGAAACTCCACTTAGATGGAAACGTGGCAAATGTAACTGCGGCTCGCCGTACGCCTTCCCTCCTTCCAATCAGAGTGAAGTATGAAACTCTAAGAAGCACTGACTCGTCTCGGTCGCTCTCATCCTCGTGTCGTGTTTTTTTTTTTTTTTTATCTCTGGGGAATGCGACTGGAAATCAAGCTGGGACGTCGCTCCGCCTCGCTGTGATTGGCTGACGTGATGCTGTAAACATTCCTTGTCTCTTTTTTTAATGTTCTGTGGCCAATCGAATGCGTGTTACTTACCGCTTGTCCAAATGGCGCTTGTCTTGTTAAACATGGAGTTTGTTTTTCATTTCCACCCCAACTTCCTGTAACCTCCTGTGACATCACAGATCAGTGATGAGGGGCGTATTCATGTTTATAAGTCAACTCTGTTTAAGGTTTGTGACTCACTGAGGTCAAAGGTCAACGCCTGATTCATGGCTGAGGTTGGTAATCGGTCAGTGAAACACGCCCCTTTCATGTTTCGTGGTCATGTCTGACGGCGTTACGGTGCTTCTGTCTGTCGGCGGGGGTTTTGAGGTATCTGAAATGAAGCACTTATTCTGAATCAACGGTGAGGAACTTCTGTTTATGTTTTTAACAGCTGTTTATTTTCTTCTCTCTCTTCCACATCTGTCTTCGTTTTCCTGTTTTCAGTGACGAGCATTGTTTTTATATTTCTGTGATGATGATTTTGTTTATTGTTTATATTTCTGTGATGTTGTTTTTATTTGCCATCAGTCCAGGTCGATGAGAAGCTGTTATATTTTGTTTATAAAAACGTGGGTAAACAGGCCTTTGTAAAGATAACAAAAATAAATTTGTACTTTTTTTATTACACCCCCTCGCCTCCTGCTGTGCTTCACATCTGCTCGCTGTGAGTCCGTTCTTCCACCAGGTGGCGACAGAGAGCAGCAGTAAGCTTGGAGCTGATTCCTCCTGATGAACTCTCAGACCTTTACTTACATCCTCTATGTTGTTTACTACATCACTAATAATCATAACGACCTCCGACTGAAAGTTTGATAGGAAACAAGATTGTTGTCCTAGTATGCATGAGTGTGAATGAGACTCCTGGGTAGACTACTTTCAAAACGGACCACCTTCGGAGTGGGAATAGGATTCCTGACTGGGTGGGTAGGAATGGGGTTAACTGGGATGGGTGGGAGCGGGGTTTATTAGGACGGGCAGGAGATGCCAGGAATGGGATTTACAGAAGATGACCACAGTACAAGCTCAGCTCTTAATAAGCCAACTGTATGTGTTCTTATCCTCTGTGCAAACCAATGAAGAGCTTTTGGAAAAAGAAAACACTCATGAATAATCAGGATGAGAAAATTCCTTTGACCAAACATGATTAGTCTCTCTCTCTGCTCCTCTTGCATAAATCAGTCAATCATTATTTGTATAGCGCCAATTCATGTTCAAGTGTTACCTGGAGACGCTTTACAAAAGAGTACATGGGATAATATGCAGGAAGGATTTCTCCTTTGTATTCCTCTCGTTCCTGTTGTCCACACTTCCTCTCCGCTGAGGTGGAGGTTGGAGCGGGTCCATAGCAGCAGGACTTCCTCACCAATGATCCAAGGAACCTACAAGATCTGAGAGCTCAGGAGCTTCCAAGAAAAGAGTTAGTAATTAAGATTTACAGATAGCGACATGCAGTAATAGCAGCATAACCAGGAGCTGGACTATACCTGTGCCAGTCCTAACTATAAACTTTATCAAAAAGGAATGTTTTAAATGTATTCTTAAAAGTACAGTGTGTCTGCCTCCCAGACCCCGGCTGGAAGATGGTTCCACAGGAGAAGGGCCTGATAACTGAAGACTCTACCTCCCATAGTACATTTATAGACCGTAGGTATCACGAGCAGGCCTGATAACTGAAGGCTCTACCTCCCATAGTACATTTATAGACCGTAGGTATCACGAGCAGGCCTGATGACTGAAGGCTCTACCTCCCATAGTACATTTAGAGACAGTAGGTACCCCGAACAGGCCTGATAACTGAAGGCTCTACCTCCCATAGTACATTTAGAGACTGTAGGTACCACGAGCAGGCCCGATAACTGAAGGCTCTACCTCCCATAGTACATTTAGAGACCGTATGTACCACGAACAGGCCTGATAACTGAAGGCTCTACCTCCCATAGTACATTTAGAGACTGTACCACGAACAGGCCTGATAACTGAAGGCTCTACCTCTCATAGTACATTTAGAGACCGTAGGTACCACGAGCAGGCCTGATAACTGAAGGCTTTACCTCCCATAGTACATTTAGAGACTGTAGGTATCATGAGCTACACATTCAAAAGCAAATGCAAACTCCCGGTAACAAATGTAACGGCAGAAACACACTGCAATGACACAAACGTGCTGCTCCTCTCTCCTCCTCTCTTCTCCTCTCTGCTTCTCTCTTCTGCTCTTTGCTCCTCTCTGCATTCCTTATTGGTCCAGGCAGCTGTTCGGACACAAAATGGCTGACATTGGTGCAGTTGCTGAGTTCCCCCCTCCTCTGGCGTGCCCTTTGACCTTCAGCCGGAGTGGTATATATAGTGGGGAGAGCGAGGGGAAGGCCCCTGGCAGCCAAAATGAAGTCTGTGCTGTGTGCGTGCTGCGTGCTGGCTCTGCTGGCTCTGACTGCTGCAGGTAGGGAGGAGGGCACCACGCTCTGGGGGGGATTTATTCTGTTTGGAGGCATTTTAGGAGACTGTGTGTGTGTGTGTGTGTGTGTGAGAGAAATAGAAATGTTTTGTTGTAAAGTGACTTTTACTTATTAGAGCTCTGAACTTTTGTAGCAGCTGCATGGAAAGTGTTTTTTTTAGGTGAGAGAGTTTGAAGATAGATTTGAATCTTGGAGACATTTCTTTCACCTAAATGTTTCGAAATGTTTCGTCCTGGTGATCAGTTAGCTCTCCTGCACACTTTCTAAAAGAGACAAAGTCGTACTGAAACGCTGCCGATCATTCCAAACACTCAGACAGTTCTCTCTCTCTCTCTCTTCGGTCAAAGACTTCAGATCTGAAGAAGTCTTTGATTCTGACAGAATCTTCAGTTTTAACGACCTTTAAAGATAATTCATGTTGGAAACATGAGCTGCCGTCTTTCTGCAGAGTCATTATAAGAATGAGAGAGTGGAATATGAATCAGCTGTTTTTAGAGTGAAGCTATTTTCTTAAGTGGTCACTCTTCCATCCTGTAATGTTCTGAGGCTTTTTAACAGACATCCCTACGACCTGCAGGTCGTGACCTCGGTTTATTGGAGAAGGAGCGTGTGTCGTATGTTGCTGTGTGAGTGAAGGTTCGACACCAGCTGAGAGGAACTGTCCTCTGGGTTTCATCTTCGCTCTCCGACTTCACACACACACAGACACACACACACACACACACACACACACACACTGCAGATAAAGACACTGATGATCACTTTCCTCCTCTGAGTTTTTATTTAAAGCGGTGGCGTGCAGGTCAGCACTCCTATGAGGAAGGAAGCGTTGAACGCGTTCATCTTGAACGTAAAGCTCTGACACTAGACGAGTGAAGAGGTGAACACGTCCCAGGTGTCGCTCTGCTCGTGTGAAAGGCTGCGAGCTGATTGGTCATGTTTGGTCAGAGTACCCTTGTCTGTCCTTGCACTGTTGCGTACATTTTGGCCTGCACATGTTGCTGGAGTCAGGTGTCAGGCGTCAGTCACACAGAGTCACCAGATACTCTGCTCTCTAAGTCTGTGATACACATCTCTGTTAAGACTCTGTGCTCACACATCCGCAGCGGAAACTCTGGAATATAGAAGAAACATGTAGAACACATGCAGCGTATGTCGACAGGCCGAGTCTCTGCTCTGCTGCGTCTGAAGAGCTGCTAATCTGTGGTTCCAGTCAGCAGGGTTCATGTGGACGGGATGTCCCGGCTAAAAGCAGCATGAGAGAGCACAGCTGAAGAGGAGTGGAGATCAGGATCCACACAGCTGGACTGTTTAAAGTTACAGATAATCACATGATATTAAAAGAAGTGGTGACAGATCTTCACCTCATGACGCAGCAGGCTGCTTTGATTACATTAGAAGATTATCGTCATGACCGGCTCAAAGGCAGATAAAGGGAGAGACACCGAAATAACACCTAAACTGGTTTATTTAAAAAAATATGAATTAAACTGCAAAAGAGATGAAGTCTGGGTGTAGTGTGAGTGAGCGGGTGTGTGAAAAATGTAGTGTGCATGTGCTGGATGGACAAAGTAACCAAACAAGGCGCTGACTGAGGTGTGAGCATCGGGCTCCTGCAACACCAGAAGAGAGAAGGCACAACCTGAAAGGCCACAGGGCCGTCACATTATGATGACCTTCATTAATGAAGACACTGAGTCTTTAGCTGCCAGGTCTGCAAATCGTTTCCCTGCTGCACGTCCACTGTTGCTCCTTCCTTTTTTGATTTCTCCAGTGCATTCAACACCATCCAGCCACAACTGCTGGAAGAGAAGCTGCAGTTGATGGGTGTGGACTCGTCCATCATCTCCTGGATTACTGACTACCTGACAGACAGACCACAGTTTGTCTGACTTGGCAGTGTTCAGTCTGGAATGGTGGAGAGCAGTACAGGAGCTCCACAGGGGACTGTGCCGTCTCCTTTCCGTTTCACCTTGTACACCTCTGACTTTAAGTACAACTCCAGGTCATGCCACTTGCAGAAGTTTTTGATGACTCTGCGGTGGTTGGGTGTATAAGTGATGGGCAAGAGGAGGAGTACAGAGCGCTGGTGGATAACTTTGTGGAGTGGACAGGAAAAAATCACCTGATTCTGAACTTGGATAAGACCAGTGACTTCAGAAGGAAGAGGACAGAGCCACCACCGCTGTGCATCCTGGGAGAGGATGTGTCTGTGGTGGAGGAGTACAAGTACCTGGGTGTCAACATAGACAACAAACTGAACTGGAAGGCCAACACTCAGGCTGTGTACAAGAAGGGGATGAGCTGACTCTACTTTCTGAGGAAGCTGAGATCCTTCAACTTGTGCAGCAAGATGTTGGAGATCTTCTATCAGTCTGTTGTGGCCAGTTCACTGTTCTCTGCTGTGGTCTGCTGGGGGAGCAGCATTGGAGCTGGTGACACTAAGAGACTGGACAAACTCATTAAGAAGGCCTGCTCTGTGACAGGCTGCAAGCTGGACTCTTTTGTAGTGGTGACAGAGAGGAGGACTCTTAACAAAACTGTTATCCATTATGGATAATCCTGATCACCCTCTGTACACCCTACTGGACAAACAGCGGAGCAGCTTCTCCAACAGACTGATCCAACTCCGCTGTCACAAGGACAGATACAGGAAATCATTCTTACCGAAGGCCATAACTCTGTACAACAGCTCACCTCATGCGAGCAGAGAATTGTCATCATGATAATGTCTGTGTCTCCATACTGTCATCTGTTCTGAACATGTTAAATTTACAAATTATCCCTGCACTCAAGTTCACTTCATTTGGCTGTCTACTCGCCGTTATATTGAATAGTTTCTGCTGATAATAAGTCTACACTCATGCACTTTAACTTATGTATCACTGATTGCACAGCTCTGGACAGCTCCCTGTCAAGACGAGACAGATCATTTATGAAGCTTCATTCATTCCTAGAACAGTTCAACAGGGCCCTCAGTCTCTAACTAGACTCGTCTCCTCTGTTGCCCCCTGGTGGTGGAACAAACCACCAAACTCTATTCGAACCGCAGACAGGGTGAGAGAGCTGCAGGGTGAGAGAGCTTCAGGGTGAAGGAGCTGCAGGGTGAGAGAGCTGAAGGGTGAGAGCTGCAGAGCTGCAGGGTGAGAGAGCTGCAAGGTGAGAGAGCTGCAGGGTGAGAGAGCTGCAGGGTGAGAGAGCTGAAGGGTGAGAGAGCTTCAGGGTGAGAGAGCTGCAAGGTGAGAGAGCTGCAGAGCTGCAGGGTGAGAGAGCTGCAGGGTGAGATAGCTGCAGGCTTTTTAGTAAACTTGTCTCAGAGGAAGTGATAAAGGCCAACATGTTGAAGTTACACAGTAAGCCTGACGCATGTCATCAGGACTGGTGTGGATTCATTTATAGATCTCCATGTTAAAGACGCTCTGAGTCACACAAACAGCTGCATGCTGGTTCAGGGAATGTGAGCGACAGTGCAGCTGAGCTGCAGGCCGACCTCCTGACAGTCAGCGGGGGAAGGGGAATCATAACTCCTTTTCACCCTCTGACTCATTGTTCGACTATTTCTGTCTCAAAGCGGTACAGTTCAGCAACCAGGCACCTGTCCCCCCTCTGTCTCCCCTATGTCTCCCTCTATCCCCCCTGTGTCCCCAATGCTGTCTTCTGTCTCCCCCTGCCCCCCCTTTCTCTTCCTGTCCCCCTTGGTCTCCTCAATCTTAACATCCTGTAGTCTGTGATGTGTTGTCATATCTTGTAGTATGAGCATGATGAGATTATAGATTATCCTGCAGTCTTCAGGTGTGCAGCTAACTCTCTCGTTTGACCCCGACCCTGCAGCAGCAGTCTCAGGCATTTAAAATAACTACATAGAAATAATCTGTCTTTCTGCTGATGGTCTTGTTTGCCTCTGTGATAAAGAGACATCCATGTGGTCTTCAGTAAAACTCGTCCCAGGAGCTTTGAGTCCAACGTAAACAAACAGAACACGTTCCAAAGGGACCGTCCTCATCACGTCTCTGAACTGTGGCACACATTTTCACCCTGCCCCATGTTGGCTGCTGCTCATGTTCATGTTACACTGCAGACCATGTTGGAGCACTTTGTCTTTGGACAGCATCCAAACCTTGATAACGGCTCAATCAGAAGATCGGCATCTTCATGATGCCACCATGTCTCTGAGCCTGGATGTCTGCAAGCGACAGGGAGGGAGGACTCTGATCTCTAAGATTCTCACAGTGCCACTAACTACTAAAACTGTCAAGCAGATCAGCCACCCTCTGACTCACGCTCAGGAAGAGAAGCTCAAGTTTGTGAGAATCTCGACAACTTATTTTGTTGCCTCTTAAAGCAGCAGTTTGTAACGTTTCCTCCTTCAATCAGCCATCTCCAAGTCAATCTAATAGAACATTAACTTCCAACAGGGAGAACGGTGTCTCTCATGTCCACAGAGCTGGCCTGTTTTCAGCACTATGTAACATGCATGCTCTGCCTCAGACTTGAAGAAGAGCACATTCTTTGTACTCACAGTTTGCACACGGTGTGGAGGCTATAGGGATAGAAAGGTGATGTTCTCTGATCATCAATGCTGACAATCCCCTCAGGAGGTGATAAGCTCATAAAGCTTCTTGAAACGAGGGCTGACGAGCGACATCATGGGCACAACATAGTTTGACGTGTGATTCAGGGCCTTAAAATAGGGCAAAGAGGCCGTCATGGAGGCTGGTCTCAGGAAAACCAGAGGACATGTAGTCCTGAAAGCATCATTAAGGAGAGCCAGGGATCAAGACGGAGAGGATAATAGTGAAGCCCTTCATCCAGCTCCACTTCTAAATGTTTCTTTACTCAGAAGCAGCTGATCGACTCAGCATCAAGACTTTCTATATCCACACTTCAAAGTCCAATCAGTGAGATGTGTAGTGAGTGAAATGATAAAGTGACCTTACTATATGATCAGATGTACACTTCAGCATGTGGTGTTGTAAAGAAGGAGCCCTCTGCTTTGGCTGACTGGCTGCTTGGCTTTTCTTCTTTTCAAGAGACAGAAAGAAACAACATTTCATTTCAAATAATGAATGCATTAGACCTAACTGTCTGTTAACGCTTACACAAGCAGCTCATTTCATCCATTAACTAGCCCCCCCGCCCCCCGCTTCTCCTGTTCGGGGGTGCGAGGGGGTGGAGCCGATCCCAGCTGTCATTGGGCGAGAGGCGGGGTTACACCCTGGACTGTTCACCAGCCAATCACAGAGCTGACATATAGAGACAGACAACCAGCCACACTCACATTCACACCTACGGACAATTTAGAGTCAGCAGTTAACCTAACGAGCATGTCTTTGGACTGTGGGAAGAAGCAGAAATACCCGGAGAGAACCCCACATGCACGGGGAGAATATGCAGACTCCACAAAGAGAGGCTCCTGTCAGATGGGGATTCAAACCAGGAACCTCCACACAGAGAGACTCCTGTCAGACGGGGATTCAAACCAGGAACCTCCTCACTGTGAGGCTCCTGTCAGACAGGGATTCAAACCAGGAACCTCCACACAGAGAGACTCCTGACAGACTGGGAATTCAAACCAGGAACCTCCGACAGCGTGTGTACAGCCACAAGCAACTCACCCCAAAAGACGTGCAAATCTTCAGGAGTTTTTTATGCACGTTTAAATGATTTCTTTCATCATTGCTGCATTATGACATTAAAACGTGACAACAACAGACGCAGCATTCTTTCATTTAAAGTAACAGAGTCCACTCAGCTGTCTTATTTCAGATCTTCCACACGACCGTCCACTGCACACCAGCCTCAAATAGTCGGGCCTCAGCGCCCCCCATTCAAGGAGCTGAAACCTGAGTCTGATATCAGGGGGGTCACTGACCATCTGATCCACTCAGTGACTGAAAACTGGTCAATCTCTGACATAACAAAGGTTAGGGGTCTGCAGAGGCCCGGCTTGTTCCCACCGTGCGGTCTGATTGGTTAGAAGTCAAGGGAGGAAATAAACATTTTGAGGTATTTCTTTGGACAGCAGAATCACATGTTTCCCTGTCTTTTGTCTCTTTGTAGGGTCCTCCATCCACGATGAGGAGCCTTTGGTGCGTTTGCAGCTCCAGCAGCCCGAGGGAGACCTCTTCTCCTGTGGATGTGACACAACAGAGGAGCCCGCCACCCAGAGCTCCTCCAATGATACTCCGGCCCCCGAGAGGGCCATGTGCCAGCCCTGCTCCAAACCCCCATCCACTTTAGATACTGAAGAAGAGCCGGCTTCCTCCTCAGAGCATGAAGAGGAGCAGGAGGAGGGAGCAGCTCCTGCAGATGAGGATGCTTCTACTGAGGAGGTAACAAGCCATGGAGAACAAGAGGACCTGGAGGAGGCAGCTTCCCGGGAAGAGGAGGCGATGTCTGAGGAGGTGGAGGAGGGAGAAGCTGAGGAGGCAGCAGCGTCTGAAGAGGAGGAAAAGGTGGCTGAGGTTAAGGAAGATGAGGAGGAAGCAGAGGAAGAGGAAGTGAATGAAGCTCAGGAAGAAGTTGCAGAAGAAGAACCTGAAGCTGAAGAAGCTGTCGAGGACACACAGGAGGACACACAGGAGGAAGCAGCAGAGGAGGAGACCGTGGAAGCGTTGATACACGAGGCAGTGGAGGACGAAGATACGGCTGCTGAGGAAGAGGCTGCAGCATCCGAACCTGAACCAGAACCCCAAACAGACTCTGAACCCGAGGAATCAGAGCCAGAAGTCCTTGAAGAACCAGAGTTAGAAGTTGTTTCAGAGCCTGAACCTCAATCAGAGGAGACCGCAGAGCCAGAACCCCAAGACGTTTCAGAGCCAGAGGTTTCAGAGCCTGAACCAGAACCTGAAGTGTCTGCAGAGCCTGAAGGAGAACTCGAGATTACAGCAGAGCCTGAGCCTGAAGTCATTTCAGAGCAGGAGGTGATTCAGGAGCCAGAACCAGAAGTGACTGCAGAACCAAAGATTGAAGCGGTCGCAGAACCAGAGATTGAAGCGGTCACAGAACCAGAGATTGAAGCAGTCGCAGAACCAGAGATTGAAGCGGTCGCAGAACCTGAACCAGAACCAGAGGCTGTTTTGGAGGAGATAGCACCAGAACCTGTTGAGGTTTTGGAGGAGGAACCAGTGGAAACCACAGAGGAGGAACCTGTTGATATGGAGGAGGTGACTGTGGAGGCGGTGACGGAGGCGGTGACGGAGGAGGCGACGGAGGAGGCGACGGAGGAGGAGCCTGCACAGTCTCAAACTGAAGGTACAATCAGATAAAAGCATCCAGACAATACGTCTTGATTACAGATTACATATTGTGCAAAATACATACTGTCTCTCTCTCTCTTTCTGTCTCTCTTTCTCTCTCTCTCTCTCTCTCTCTCTCTCTCTCTCTCTCTCTCGTCTCGTCCTCTCTCTCTCTTTCTGTCTCTCTCTTTCTCTCTCTCTTTCTGTCTCTCTTTCTCTCTCTCTCTCTCTCGTCTGTCTCTCTCTTTCTGTCTCTCTCTTTCTCTCTCTCTCTCTTTCTGTCTCTCTCTTTCTCTCTCTCTTTCTGTCTCTCTTTCTCTCTCTCTCGTCTGTCTCTCTCTTTCTCTCTCTCTCTCTCTCGTCTCTCTCTCTCTTTCTCTCTCTCTCTTTCTGTCTCTCTTTCTCTCTCTCTCTTTCTGTCTCTCTTTCTCTCTCTCTCTTGTCTCGTCCTCTCTCTCTCTTTCTGTCTCTCTCTTGTCTCGTCCTCTCTCTCTCTCTCGTCTCGTCCTCTCTCTCTCTTTCTGTCTCTCTCTCTGTCTCTCTCTCGTCTCGTCCCTCTCGCTCTGTCTGTCTCACTTGTCTCGTTCTCTCTCTCTCTTTCTGTCTCTCTCTCGTCCTCTCTCTCTCTTTCTGTCTCTCTCTGGGACATGCCGAACCTCCACAATCTGACCCTGTGTATAGCTGAAGGGGGAATTAGCAGCAGCCTTTGCTCCAGAAATAAACAAACAAAAATAGCCGAGAAGAGGAATAGAGACGGATGGACACCAGCGTGATGATATAACAGTGGAGTGTGTACTCACACAGATGCCGTGCTCACTCACGACACAGGAAGCCATTTACCTGAGGGAGCAGATTCTGTGGGGGTCTTAGTCCTTATCTTTGACAGCTTAACTGGATAATACAACGGTGTTCATTTGATTTGAGCAACATTGTTTTAATCATGTTTGTATGGTGGCCCAGAAGGTGCAAAGGTGTAAAATCCTGCAGTTCCTCGAGTGTCCACTAGATGCTGGCTGCAGAAGCACAAGAAGTCACATACACACCCATTCTTAAAAGCTTGTGTATGATGTCTATGATGTGTATGATTTCTATGATGTGTATGTTGTGTATGATGTGTATGATGTGTATGTTGTGTATGATGTGTATGTTGTGTATGATGTGTATGATGTGTATGTTGTGTATGATGTGTATGGTGTGTTGTTGTGTATGTTGTGTATGTTGTGTATGTTGTGTATGATGTGTATGATGTGTATGATGTGTATGATGTGTTGTTGTGTATGTTGTGTATGATGTGTAGTTGTGTATGATGTGTATGTTGTGTATGATGTGTATGATGTGTATGATGTGTATGATGTGTATGTTGTGTATGATGTGTATGTGTATGATGTGTATGATGTGTATGTTGTGTATGATGTGTATAATGTGTATGATGTGTTGTTGTGTATGATGTGTTGTTGTGTATGATGTGTATGATGTGTATGATGTGTATGGTGTGTTGTTGTGTATGTTGTGTATGATGTGTATGATGTGTATGATGTGTATGTTGTGTATGATGTGTATGATGTGTATGTTGTGTATGATGTGTATGTGTATGATGTGTATGTTGTGTATAATGTGTATGTTGTGTATGATGTGTATAATGTGTATGATGTGTATGATGTGTATGATGTGTATAATGTGTATGATGTGTATGATGTGTATGTTGTGTATAATGTGTATGATGTGTATGATGTGTATGTTGTGTATGATGTGTATGATGTGTTGTTGTGTATGATGTGTATGATGTGTATGTTGTGTATAATGTGTATGATGTGTATGATGTGTATGTTGTGTATAATGTGTATGATGTGTATGTTGTGTATAATGTGTATGATGTGTATGATGTGTATGTTGTGTATGTGTATGTTGTGTATGATGTGTATGATGTGTATGTTGTGTATGATGTGTATGATGTGTTGTTGTGTATGTTGTGTATGATGTGTAGTTGTGTATGTTGTGTATGGTGTGTATGATGTGTATGATGTGTATGATGTGTATGTTGTGTATGATGTGTATGTGTATGATGTGTATGTTGTGTATGATGTGTATGATGTGTATGATGTGTATGATGTGTATGTTGTGTATGATGTGTATAATGTGTATGATGTGTTGTTGTGTATGATGTGTTGTTGTGTATGATGTGTATGATGTGTATGATGTGTATGGTGTGTTGTTGTGTATGTTGTGTATGATGTGTATGATGTGTATGATGTGTATGTTGTGTATGATGTGTATGATGTGTATGTTGTGTATGATGTGTATGTGTATGATGTGTATGTTGTGTATAATGTGTATGTTGTGTATGATGTGTATGATGTGTATGATGTGTATGATGTGTATAATGTGTATGATGTGTATGATGTGTATGTTGTGTATAATGTGTATGATGTGTATGATGTGTATGTTGTGTATAATGTGTATGATGTGTATGTTGTGTATGATGTGTATGATGTGTTGTTGTGTATGATGTGTATGATGTGTATGTTGTGTATAATGTGTATGATGTGTATGATGTGTATGTTGTGTATAATGTGTATGATGTGTATGTTGTGTATAATATGTATGATGTGTATGATGTGTATGTTGTGTATGTGTATGTTGTGTATGATGTGTATGATGTGTATGTTCTGTATGATGTGTATGATGTGTATGTTGTGTATGATGTGTATGTTGTGTATGTTGTGTATGATGTGTATGTTGTGTATAATGTGTATGATGTGTATGTTGTGTATGTTGTGTATGATGTGTATGATGTGTATGATGTGTTGTTGTGTATAATGTGTTTGTATTGTAATTGACTGTCACCCTGTAAACTGTGCATAAAGTCCTAGAAGAATAAGGTTTACTATACCACATGACTGACTATCTGCTCCTCCAATCAGAGCGAAAGGAAGGAGCAGCTGCGGGCCCAAAGCCGAGGGACAGGTCCCACATTGAGAACACGCTGCGATTGGCGGCAGCTGAACCCTCCGCAGAGTTCTCAGGTAAGAAGCAAACACGTTGAAACATGATGACGGGAGGGTTAGGGTCCTGCAGATGTGTTCACATGTTCTGTGCTGCCAAGCGTTTCAAACGTCTCTCAGACCTTCTCTGCAGAAATGCCTGAAGTGTTGCACTGAAACACAGAAGTCAGCCGATTGTTTACAGAAACTCTGACAGTGGAAAAGAAAAACAGATGTTTGCATGTGAATGAAAGGAAGCTTTACACAACGTTTGGAGCTTTTCTGCCATAACTATTTTGAAGATTGCTTCATGATGTCCACTCCCTGGGCTGGCATCCAACAGTGTGATTTCAGTATGTATCTGTGTGTATGTGTGCGAGCGTGCACGTCCAGAGGCAGGTGATTAATCAGTGCAGTAGTGAAACTCTGTCCTGGGCATGAAAGCCTCTCTGTGCTCTCAAAGCAGATTGGTTTATTTCAGATCAGCCAGCGTGCTGCAGCAGAGCCCGTCTCTGTGAATCACCTCAGCTGAGTCCCTTTATGAGAGTCATTCATCATGTGCTGTTGAAGCATGTGTTGTAATCTGTAACGCCATTACATCCCAATTATAACATCCCACCTCTTCTCTGTTTGAAGCTGCGATGAAGACGCTGCTGAGCACATACCACAACGCCATCAAGCCGATGGAGCAGGCCTTCAAGTACAACGAGCTCAGGCAGCACGAAGTCACAGGTAAGTCTGCCTCCTATTGGTGATAAAGAAGCAGCAACCTCCAGGGATGAAAAATGAAGGTTTGAAAAATCCTGCAGTTCCTTGAGTGTCCACTAGAGGCTGGCTGCAGAAGCACAGGAAGTCACATACACACCCATTCTTAAAAGCCTGTTTTTACAGCAGAGATGACCATGTCTAACAGGTGGGATTAGGGTTGTTTAAATAGGTCTGATTAGATCAGGTCTCGATCGGCACACACCAAAACATTTAGTTCCTTCAGTTAAAGGTTTGACAATAACCTGGAGCTGCAGAGAAACATTAAAGTAAGAACAAAGTCATAATGAATCCCAGAGAGAGCCGAACCCTGACTAACCAAGACACGTACCATCAGGGCTCTGTGTGCTGAAAAGGGGACTCACTAAAACTTTGATCCATCACACTTGAGCCAGGGAGGATTAGTGATGCTGAGGAGCTGCAGAGCAAAGACTGCAGGCTGGGGAACATTACTCTGCTGCCCCTTGTGGTGAAGGGTGGAAATGCCTGTATTTAACTCTGGTGAATATTTATGTGACACAAGTGTGATCAGCACTTTTACTTTGAAATGCACTTTGGTTACTTACTGTGTGTGTGTGTCTGTCTGTCTGTCTGTGTGTTTGTGTGTGTGTGTGTGTCTGTCTGTGTGTGTGTGTGTGTGTGTGTGTGTGTGTGTGTGTGTGTGTGTGTGTGTGTGTGTGTGTGTGTGTCTGTCTCTGTGTGTGTGTGTGTGTCTGTCTCTGTGTGTGTGTGTGTGTGTGTGTGTGTGTGTATCTCTGCAGACGGTGAGGTGACCTCTAAGCCCATGGTTCTGTTCCTGGGACCCTGGAGTGTAGGCAAATCCTCCATGATCAACTACCTGCTGGGTCTTCATGGAACCTCACAGCAGCTCTACACAGGTTCACACTGAATACACACCGAACACACACCGAACACACACGGAATACACTGAATACACACTGAATACACACTGAACACACACTGAATACACACTGAACACACACTGAACACACACCGAATACACTGAATACACACTGAACACACACTGAACACACACTGAACACACACCGAATACACTGAATACACACTGAACACACACTGAACACACACTGAACACACACTGAATACACACCGAATACACTGAATACACACTGAACACACACTGAACACACACTGAACACACACTGAACACACACCGAATACACTGAATACACACTGAACACACACTGAACACACACTGAACACACACTGAACACACACCGAATACACTGAATACACACCGAACACACACTGAACACACACTGAACACACACTGAATACACTGAACACACACTGAACACACACTGAATACACTGAATACACTGAACACACACTGAACAAACACTGAATACACTGAATACACTGAACACACACTGAACACACACTGAACACACACTGAACACACACTGAACAAACACTGAATACACTGAATACACACTGAACACACACTGAACAAACACTGAATACACTGAATACACACTGAACACACACTGAACAAACACTGAATACACTGAACACACACTGAACACACACTGAACAAACACTGAATACACTGAACACACACTGAACACACACTGAACACACACTGAACAAACACTGAACACACACTGAACACACACTGAACACACACTGAACACACACTGAACAAACACTGAATACACTGAACACACACTGAACACACACTGAACACACACTGAACACACACTGAACAAACACTGAATACACTGAATACACTGAACACACACTGAACACACACTGAATACACACTGAACACACACTGAACACACACTGAACACACACTGAACACACACAGAATACACACCGAATACACACCGAACACACACTGAATACACACTGAACACACACTGAACACACACTGAACACACACTGAACACACACCGAATACACACCGAATACACACCGAACACACACTGAATACACACTGAACACACACAGAATACACACTGAATACACACAGAATACACACTGAACACACACTGAACACACACTGAACACACACTGAACACACACAGAATACACACTGAACACACACTGAACACACACTGAACACACACTGAACACACACTGAATACACACTGAACACACACAGAATACACACTGAACACACACTGAACACACACTGAACACACACTGAACACACACCGAATACACACTGAACACACACTGAACACACACTGAACACACACTGAATACACACTGAACACACACAGAATACACACTGAATACACACTGAACACACACAGAATACACACTGAATACACACTGAACAGGTGACTCGTAGTGACGTGTAGAATAATTCACTTCAGACTTCTCAAGTTTTCATGATGTCCATCTTTTTAACATCGTTAAGATTTAAAAGTCGTCTCATAGGTTTTTTGTTTCAGGAATATTTGTCCTTCAGGGCCACCGAACCTCCTCCTTCACACCACTTTATAAACTGAGTAACGATGAGACATGGAGAACTCTAATGGTGTGGGGTTCTTTGATTGTTCAGGATTCTGCAGACTCCTCACCTCTCCATGTGTCCACCAGGTGCTGAGCCCACCACCTCAGAGTACACGGTCATAATGCACGGGGACAAGTTTAAGACCATCGAGGGCATCGTCATGGCAGCAGACAGCTCACGCTCATTCTCACCTCTAGAGAAATTTGGCCAAGGTTTCCTGGAGCGTCTGGTGGGCATCGAGATGCCCCACAAGCTGCTGGAGAGGGTAACCTTCGTTGACACGCCCGGCATCATCGAGAACCGCAAGCAGCAGGAGAGAGGTGACCAACGCTGCAGAGTTCACTGTCTGTTTGTTCACGACAGCAACCATTTATAAATGAAGAAGATTCTGAAGCGTTTGACGAATGTGACCAAATGGTTTTTCACCTTCTGAATTTTAGTATTTTTTTATTGTTTTTTTATTATTTAAGTTTATTTAAACAGGAGAACCTCATTGAGATTAAGAATGTAATTTGCAAGAGTGTCCTGGCCTAGAGGGGCAGCAGCACAACAAAGAGTTACAGACATAAAACACAGAGTAATTACAAACACACTTTAACATGTCTTGAGTCACAGAGCACAAAGTCATTAAAGCATCTACAAACTGAAGCATCTTCCTCACACACCTTCAATCTACTTTTAAATGATTTAAAGAGACATGCACCCCCAGACACAGATCATCCTGCAGGAGATTCCAGGCCGCCGGAGCAGCGAACCTGAAACTCCTTTTCCCCATTTCAAGACGCACTTTGCATCATTTCCTGAACCATGAATATTATAAACGACATGAGTGTGACCAGTTTCTGCCCCCCCCCCCTCAGGTTACCCCTACAATGAGGTGTGCCAGTGGTTCATCGATCGAGCAGATCTCATCTTCCTCGTCTTCGACCCCACCAAGCTGGACGTGGGCGGCGAGCTGGAGATGCTCTTCAAGCAAATGAAGGGCCGCGAGTCTCAGATTCGCCTGATCCTCAACAAGGCCGACAGCCTGACCACGCAGGACCTGATGAGGGTCTACGGAGCCCTGTTCTGGAGCATGGCGCCGCTCATCAACGCCACAGAGCCTCCACGGGTTTACGTCAGCTCCTTCTGGCCTCAGGATTACGCTGCAGACACCAGCCGAGGACTCTTCATAAAGGAGGAGACATCTCTGCTGGAGGACCTGAACCAGGTTCACAGTCTACAAACACAAACTCAGACTGAGTGTTTCACTGAACTCCAGCTGCATGAACACATTCTCAGTGACATGTGGGGGCGTGAAGTCACCCCTCACGCTCAGAGTCTTTCTCCGCTCCTCCTGTTCTTTGACAAAAATGAAAGTTTGATAAACTCACATTATCAAAGACAAGTCACATTATTTTTTTTATTTATTGATTTAACCTTTATTTAACAAGGTTGGTCCCATTGAGATTAAAAACCTATTTTTCAAGGGAGACCTGGCCAAGACAGGCAGCAGCAAAAACACAAAGTTACAGACGGAAATACAAAGAGAGACACAGTACAATTTACAAAGCACAACATTTTGGATTAAAATAGAAACATCTATGAGTCATATTTGGGAATCAGTTGTTCAAACAGCCGAGCTGCATCGACATCCTATAGAATCTGCTTCCATGTCCTTCATTTTAGATTTAAAAACATTTAAGGACACCAGCTCAGCATAAAGAGGTCCTGAGCATAAAGAGGTCCTGAGAACACAAAGAATACTGAATACTGGTCTTAGATCAAATGACGCTCCAAAGATGGACGACTGAACAGAGTCTCTTATTACAGCGCTCCGTGTGATTGGAAGTATTCACAGTAAAAACCAGAGCGTTCTTATGAAGCAGCTTCAGAATATTCATGAAGGTGTTACTGGTCTTTGTTACTACGTTTAAGTCCCACCGCTCGCTCGCTGTGATTTTTCCTGAATATTTTCTCCTGCGTTCATCTGCTCCTCTCCTCTTGTCACTTACAATAAAGGAAAAACAAGATGTTGTGGTTTTAACAACAGCCTTCAGCCTCCTCTCACTCCTCTCTCTCTCTCTCCTCTCCTTTAGGTGATCGAGAATCAAATAGAGAACAAGATCGCCTTCATCCGCCAGCACGCCATCCGTGTTCGCATCCACGCTCTCCTGGTGGACCGCTACCTACAGACCTACTACGACAAGCTGGGCTGGTTCAGCGACCCCTACGAGGTCTTCCAGGACATCGTCAACGACCCGGACAAGTACTACATCTTCAAATCCATCCTGGCCAAAACCAACGTCAGCAAGTTCGACCTCCCGGACAAAGAGGCCTACCAGGACTTCTTCGGCGTGAACCCCGTGTCCGGCTTCAAGCAGCTGTCATACCACTGCAGCTGGAGCGCCGGATGTCTGCTGGAGAACATCGAGAGGGCCATCTCACACACGCTCCCGGCTCTGCTCAGCGGCGTCAGCAAGGCCTCAGACACGCCTGCACCCACCAAGGCTGCACCTCCACCTCCCCCTCCACTCCCCGGAACCTGCGAGGGACCCGGGTGTGAGGAGACACCAAAGAACCGCTGGAGGAGGCAGTGACAGGGAGGAGAGAGGGGAGCAGGAGGCGGGATCAGAGGAGGCAGTGAGAGGGAGGAGAGAGGAGGCAGTGAGGTGGAGGAGAGAGGGGAGCAGGAGGACATACTGGCTGCTGCATTGTTATCAGAGAAGCCAGCACTTCAACATAGAATGTTTCCTTAATGTCTGATCATATAGTAAGGTCACTTTATCATTTCACTCACTACACATCTCACTGGTTGGACCTTTAAGGTTTATGTTTAGGTGAAGTATCCTAATGTGCATGACAAACGACATCCCATAAAAAACATCAACACGACATGTTCATGAAGATATCTTCACTGGGACAAGATTTGTATTTTTGGGCTTTTTTTGGGCCTTCATTACAAAGACAGGACAAGAGAGAGAGAGAAAGAGAGAGAGAGGGACGACATGCAGGAAAGCCACAGGTCAGCTGTAGACCCGGACCACTACATGGGGCGCTCAAACCAACCACTCGTCCCCAGGCACCTGAAGACCCCTCTTCACCTTCACTTGTCCTTACAGAGATGATCAACATGTTTCTGGGTCTCTGGAGGAGCCAAACACTGAATGTTTATGACTTCATTTAAACATAGACATCTATGTTTACTAACACCATCACTCATGAACACATCTGATGATTTCTTTTCCCGCCCTTTTTCCCCCTCTGTACATTATTTATTCCTCTTTGAGTGACGTGAGCGGTTTGACGTTGAACACCGCCTGCCGCTCTTCAGTCGTCTGTGTCGTGTGCTGTGTCTTTACATTGTGATTCTTTTCATGGCGGGACGTTTAGAACAGAATCATGTGTTCTCTATGTCCCCGCCTCGTCGTTAGCAGGAGCCATGTTGGTCACTGTGCTGTATTATTGTTTCTCTTTACTTCACTGCGTCACTCTAAAACATTTAGTTTGACTCTAACGTCCTCCACACTCATTGACGAGCAGCTTCCTGTTGAACGTGAGCTGGTTGTGATGTCACCGCGGCCTCTCGGCTCTCTGGATGCTGCTGGTTTGACCTCCACCCGGCTGAACACCACATGGGTATTCCCTAAACCAATCAAATCTCGTCCTTGTTTCTTAAAGTCTGTTTGTATTTGTGTGATTTCTTTTGATTAAAAACAGAGAAACGTCTGCAGCCTTCCTTTGTGTCCTTTGAAAGACTAATGAGATCTCTCTCCCAAAGACTATTTATAATTAACATCACTTCGTAGTCAAGCTGCAAGATTCATGGTGAGGAGTGTTTGGGGAGGACAGCAGCGCTATGCTCCTCTCGACGTCCCCCCTCATGATGAAATATCACAGACTGATGTGATCCTACATCACAGCATGAATTACAAACATGATTCAAGAGGTGTGAGAATATAAAAGAAAGAAAGAAAACGCAATAACAATCTAAAAAAACCTGTTTGTTTGTTTAATTTGGCAGTGAGTAAAATCAGCCACCAGGAGGCGCCTCAGCTCAGCGTGTAACCTGACTGAACCTCCAGTGTGAACACGGCAGGCTGGAACAACTTCATCTCAGATATAAATGCTTCATTCTAATCAAAACTAGTTAGAAAACTGGATAGAAAATATCTAAACTTTAAATATCTGATTACCTCCACATTCCTGATCATTTTACTTTCTTTAAAGGGGACATATTCTGAAAACTGCTCTTCTACAGTGTATGTGAACATATATTTGGGTAACCTGAGTGTCTACTGACCCACAAAATGTGAAATAAACCCATCCAGTCCTTTGTTTGTGGTCTGCATAAGTCTTACAACACAGAGAAAAATGCTGTGTTTCATATGTGCTCTCCTTGTGATGTCACAGTGGGATTCAGGTAAAAAGAAATCCCCCTCGAACAAAACTTTTGAGCAGGTCCGCCATTTTTATTGTCACTACCAAGGAGTGATGTCTACGGGGAAAACTCAGGGGGGGCTCATTGCATTTAAAGACACACACACACCAAAACGGAGCGTTCTGAGAGAGCTGGTTTATACAGGGTCACAAACCTCCTCTGGTGCTTGATTCATGTTATATTTTGACCAAAGCACAGCACAGATGTTTCATTTAGACCACATGAGACTGTTTGAAAAGGTGGAGAAAGAGGATAATATGTCCTCTTTAATGTTAGTGTGAGCGTCACATCTTCACATGTCTGCAGGCCGACGACCTTCAGCAGCAATAACACGAGATTAGACTCTCTGAGAGCAGCTCTTATAGACGCATGGATCGATGGTAAATGGACTTAAGCTTGGATATTTCTTTTCTAGTCTTCAAAGCGCTTTTACACCGCAGGTCACACATACACATTCACACCCTGATGGTAGAGGCTGCTGTGTAAAGACACCATCAGTTTTTTTTTTATATTTTATTTATACATTTTCAGTTTTATAAACAAACAGCACAGCAACAAAAAAGCCCCCCTAAGACAAAGAGGACTTAGAAAAATAAGAATAATAAAGCAAAACAACAACAAAGACACGCTCTTATAGGATATCTTACAATACAGTAAGTCAACATTTGTTTTTCAACAAGAATCAGCGCCAACTGTTAAGAGATCACGGTGTGTCTCATTGGCCTAGGACAGTATAAGTACATGGTTTCTATACATATAAGTAGTGTGGACAACTGTTACAATCAGAAAACAAACAAACAAACAAACTTATACAAGCAGAAAAAAACTTTAGGTTGTCTTTGATAAGTAAGACAAGAATGGTTGCCACATTTTATCAAAGGTTGTAGAGCTGAGAGAGACACTATATCGGACCCTCTCCAGCGGTAG